>NC_050592.1:6814737-7114737 GCF_013368585.1 Megalops cyprinoides | reverse complement strand
CAACCAGTGAAGAGATCTGCGAGTTTGCTTTTCAAATGCACAAACATTACCTCACTTCTTTCTTAATCATTTCTCCAGTATGGCAGTCTAAAGGGTTCATTCAGTAAATTGGGACAAAACGTTATTTGAATTCTTTGGGCAATAAAATGCAAATTACAAGGAGGGTAGAATCAATGAAAATTGATGGACTCTGAGTTAGCGCAGTCAACACTGAAAGTCATTTTAAATCCAGCAGAGACTTCAGTGCTGCATGCCTACCACTGAGTAATCAACAATTGGTGTTACATCAGTGATTGTAACACAATCAGAGGGAAATAAGAGTACTTGTGCATTTTAATTAATGTTAGTTCACTGTAAACTTATTAAGTAGATGTGCATTTCAGTTCAAGCAACACTGTGTCTTCTGTAGTTAAGGATACTTTGCTAATTAATCCATTTTTGGGAAACTGCCTTTCAGTACTTGGGGCAACTACAATTACTTAAAGTCTTGGAAACTCCTGGACAAATATCCCTATATTTGTCATGATACTTATGTCTATAGTGATGAAGTTTTTGATTTTGAAAGACCGTATGAAACAGATGAACTCCATTAAGAGTGATATACAGTATGTGGCCATTTCAATCGCCATTTGTACATTCCCATACAAGTTACTATTTAAACAAAATGTATAGGTGGAACAACCTTGAGAAAATTAGATAGCAGAGGGTCAGAATGAGTATAAAAGAGGGCTTGTACGATTGCTCAGTACCAAGGAGCAGACGAACAACGCAATCATGAAGTTTCTCATCCTGCTGGCTTTGTTTGGGGTGGCATGTAAGAGAAACTCATCCGATTCTGATGTCAAAAATCTTATTTTGTAGACATGTCCACATAGATGTGGGCTTTTTTTAACATTGATTCGCTCATTTCTTTACTTAATGTGTAAACAAACTCTCAAACTTTTATTTCAAATTAGTATCTAATAGCCAAATACAGAGGATAAAATATTGATTTTAACACTGACTTCCATTTGTTTTCTCTAACCTTCATTTAGCCAGATAGTTCAAGTGGGAATTTATTTCTCATTTATAATGACAATGTTGCAAAAACAACTTCTCTTGAGGGTGGGTAGAGTGGCCGTGAAGCTTTATAATGTAACTCAACAACTTTCTAGCAAAACTACACTGGAATACACAGTGGACTCCTCTTTCTCACAGTTGCCGCGCCTGTGGAGGATGACGACGACAAGATTGTGGGAGGGTACGAGTGCAGGAAGAACTCTGTGCCCTACCAGGTGTCCCTGAACTCTGGATATCACTTCTGTGGAGGCTCCCTCATCACCAGCGAATGGGTGGTGTCTGCAGCTCACTGCTACAAGTAGTAAGTGCAAAACTTTCTGTTAGCATATATACGACTTTTCCTGCATGCTAATACCATATACTAATACCTGTCCCCAGTGGGCGATATCAGGGTCATATAATATAATATAATATAACATAATATAATATAATATAATATAAATCAAAACACCACACACCAAAGTCATAGAAACCACTGTGCTAAATAGAAATTGGTGGGTCTTTCTCTGTTCTCCACAAGGCAGTGGTTTCCTGAAACCTAAAATTACTTAGATTACACTTGTTGTTTGAGAGAATAAAAACTATAATTTTAAAAGCTCATCAATTATACTAGGAATATAATACTGTATAGATGCTGATATATTGTTAGCTACTGTAATTAGTTCATCATTAGCATCAAAAGCTATACACTTCTGTTCTTCTGTGCTGGAAATTGCTTTGGATAAGAGCATCTGCTAAATGAATGTAATGTAATGTAATTAGCTAGCTAAATCACTTTATTATTACTATTACTATAGCCATTTCCTACACAATGAAATCTTATCTGATGAAAAATCACACCTGGGCCTCCATCTCTTCACAGTCGCGTCCAGGTCCGTCTCGGTGAGCATAACATCGAGACCAACGAGGGCACCGAGCAGTTCATCAACTCTGCCCTGGTCATCAAGCACCCCCGCTACAGCAGCCGCAACATGGACAACGACATCATGCTGATCAAGCTGAGCAGGCCCGCCACCCTCAACAGCTACGTGCGCACCGTGTCCCTGCCCAGCAGCTGCGCCGCCTCCGGCAGCCGCTGCCTGGTCTCCGGCTGGGGCAACACCCTCAGCAGCGGCAGTGAGTGAATTTGCACCTGGTGTCTACGAATCACCAGTCGTGCTTTGCTTGTCGGGCTAGGATACCTGGTGCACCCAGGCGCTCGGTGACTCAAATGGGCAATTTGAGTCACTGAGTGCCGATATCCAAGTATTGTGCGATGAGCAACATGTGATGAATTGGTACCTGGAATCTCTGGACCTGGAAAATACCTTCTGTACAAAGTATGACTGCCTAAAAGGTTAAAATTTACAATGTAGTAAACAGTGCCGTATAATAAAAATACCCCTATCTTGGATCATTTACAAACTAATGACAAATATACTAATGACAGTCAGGGCAATACTTGCCTGGGAGAAAGGCTTACACTGCTGGGGACAGAGCTGAATGAGCTGTCTCTCTGCTCCTGTCTCCAGCTTACTACCCCGACCGTCTGAGGTGCCTGGACGTTCCCATCCTCAGTGACAGTAGCTGCAGAAACTCCTACCCTGGACAGATCACCTCCAACATGTTCTGCGCCGGCTTCCTGCAGGGAGGCAAGGACTCCTGCCAGGTAAAGTGAATTGATTTTTTTGGGGGGGGGGGTTTGCACAATAAATATTCAATAACATTTGGGATCAGCTCTTCCATGCTGCTAACATCTTTTTACTCAGTTTCATGTTTTCTATACACCTGTAGCAATTTTGGATGTGCCCGTGTTTCTTCTGCTCTGAGACTGAGGTAAATTTACAGAGGGCTCTCCTCCTCCTCTTTCTCAGGGTGACTCTGGTGGCCCCGTGGTGTGCGACGGTGAGCTGCAGGGTGTTGTGTCCTGGGGATATGGCTGTGCCCTGAGGGACCTGCCTGGTGTCTACGTCAAGGTCTGCAACTACAACTCCTGGATCCAGAGCACCATTGCTTCCAACTAAGACAAGACCTGACATGCACCGGCAGACAGCAGGCTCTTGATAATACCTGTCAATAGCTAAATAAACATCTGTATTGAAATAACTGGAAATGCTGTATTGGTGTGATTTACTCATTAATGCAATCAATGCGTTATCTATGAGTGTACTTTTCGGGGTGTTAAGACATTGAAGACCATTAACAAAATTTACAGACCAATAACAGTCTCTTACAGGATTTGCAGGGTGTCATGTGAATAATAATGAAAATTCCATGGAGGTTTCCCCACACAGTTGATATAAAAGGTATTCGTTATGAAAAGTTAACAGAAGTTAAAACAATTAAAAACAATTATCAATATGTACATTACAGCACCAAATAAAGGATCGATCCACTTAAAGATGACAAACATTTTTAATAACTAGACAGATTAAATAATATATACACCAAAAGACAGAGCTATTCAGTTTTAGGAGACACACCTAATCTAAATTTGCACATGCTCTTGTTTCCTTTTAAGGTAATCAATAACAATTTTGAAAGTGTGCTGCAAATGATTTTCCATGTTGCCTCCAAGAACAAAAGATATAATGAACCAACCTCTTACAGAAGGGGGTGTGAAATTGTTGGAATTATTGTGGGAGGAAACTGCACCACAGATTATCATGAATAATCTGTATTCAGCATGACTGAAATTGCTAATAATACATTCTATTTACACCGAATGAAATACAAACATTCCAGTCCATAACAATCTCAATCAAAAAAAAACCCTTTCCATACCAACACGTCTTCAGGAAATGCAGCCCATCGCATTTCATTTTGCTGGCCTGCTGCTCCTATCCCAGTTACCTTCATATACCTCCCTTTGGTCGTTATATCTCTGCTCGTTCAGTCTCACATAGCCTCTCTTTTAGCTTGTGTGCGTCTCGGTGTAGTGCTTCATCAGGGTGCTCTCCTGTATGAATCTCTCTCCACAGGTGGAGCAGCAGTAGGGCCGCGGCTGGCCTCGGGGTGGCCTCAGAGGAAAGCACCCGGGGTTAGCTTGGCTAGACGGAGGCAGCAGCGGGGAGGGGGGGTGCTTGGCGATCATGTGACGGCCCCATGTGCGAGGGTCTGTGAAAATGATGTGGCAGTGGAGACAGCGTGTCGAACCGGCTCCGCCTCTGTCACTCTCCTGGCCTATAATATGGAGACAGCACAGGCCGGGCCACATTACTAACATGGCTTGATTCCTCCTGGAATTAAAGACTGAGCAGAAATAAGAATAAACTGTTGGCGAATACCAACTGGGGGCGGCAGTGTAGCACAGTGGTAAGGAGCAGGGCTCATAACCAAAAGGCTCCTGGTTCAGTTCCCCGTCGGCGCACTGCCACTGCATCCTTGGGCAAGGTACTTAACCCACAATTGCCTCAGTAAAATATCCAGCTGTATAAATGTATCATATCATGTAAAAAATTGTATCATGTAAAAAATGATAACCTATGTAAGTCGCTCTGGATAAGAGCAGCTGCTAATTGACAATAATGTAATGTAACGGTGATAATGTAATGTAATGATTATCAACAGCTGAGACGGACTTACTGTCAGCTGCGCACTGCTCAGCTGTGCCCCCCGTCTGCCTCGTCACTCTTCCCCCGCCGTCTCTCCTCTCCTCCTGTGCCGAGTCCTCATTGGCCGGAGGCATCAGGCTCCACTTGCTGTGCGTGCGCTGGTGCGTGGACAGCAGGCGGGAGGAGGGGAAGGTGCGGTCGCACACGCAGCAGGCGAAGACGGTCCGCCCCCGGAGCTGCCGCTCGTACTCGGCAGGGTGCTTGAAGCGTAGGTGCCTCTCCGCCGTCTCCGCGTCCCGGAACGTCATGAAGCAGCGCACGCACTGAGGAGACTGGGCCAGCTGGGCTGGGTGTGGCAGCAGGGAACACGGTGAGCATTTAGAGGGACAAGGCTTCAGACTTCAGACTTTTTCAGAGATTTTTCCCTATTTTTTAATGCAGTACCAGTCAAAAGTTTGGATACACTTTCCTTTGTTTTTTACTATTTTCCACATTTTAGAATAAGAGTAAAGAAACTGTGAAATAACACAAATGGAATTATGCATTGACCAAAAAAATGTTATAAGTAAATCACAACTATCTTATATTTTAGATTTTTCAAATTTTTTTTTTTATTATTTTTTATAATAATTATTTTGGAAAGAAATTCATACAATAACTCCACTATTTATATTTGTCTAAGAAACACACTTCAAGCATTCAGGCTTAAGTCTCAAGATGCCTTTGAATGTATGTTTCCCATGACATTAATCAGGTGGGTCCAAACTTTTGACTGGCACTGTAAGTATTTAAATATAAATGTATGATTTAATTTTTGTAATAGACAAAAGTCCACTAAATTTGGCAACTTTTTGTGGAACTGTATGGGGATATACTTTTATCGGATGCATTATGTTCAAATTATGCATTATGTTCATTCCAGCTTCCTTTCATTTACATTCCAGTTGAGTAGAAAGGGCTGGTGAATGGAAATGCAATAAAAACACCAGCAGAGAGAAACACCTCACACCTAAGCGGCTTGTGGAATCGCAGGACAGCATCGCCGCGGAGCCTTCCTCCTCCTCCCCCTCCTTCCCGTCCTCCTCCCCCTCCCTCTCCTCGCCATGCTGGCTCTCCCTGTGGCTCCTCAGGGCCTCCGGGCTGCGGAAGCTGCGCCCGCAGTCCCGGCAGGGGCGGCGCGGGAGGGGGCCGCGCGCGTGCGAGCGCCGGTGGGAGGCCAGCCTGCGGAGCGTCTTCAGGGTGCGGCCGCAGACGCCGCAGACGTAGCGTGACTGGCCCACGTGGCTCCGCTTGTGCATGATGAAGGCGGTGGGCCGCAGGAAGCGGTCGCCGCACACTGGGCAGCGGAACTCCAGCTTGGCCCCGTCCCCGTCGGTGCCCCCTGCCCCTGCGATGCCTGTGCAGCAGTGTCCCGTCAGCTCCCAGGAGGAGCTGAAGCAGCGCTGGCACAGCCTGCAGCGCCACAGAGAGTCTGCACCCGAGCCGTCCGCCGCGGCCATCGGGGCCCACTCCTTCTCCTCTCGCCTTCTCTTCTTCATTTTCTTTCCTTCTCTCTCTCCTTCTTCCAGATCATCGGGGTCTTCCTTTGGGGCCTGGACAGGAACAGCACAGGGTGGGGAATGACCTAGGGGGTGGAGTGCTTGGGGAGAGAGACATATTTAGATATGAATTTCATAGCTGTGTACATACAATTTGCAATAGTGCAGAACTTACAAGAAACGGGTTGAACTGATTTATATGAACTATTGTTTTTGTTTGTCTCACAAACAAAACAGCCGGGAAACAGAATGAACTTTCAAATGTTTACTGTTACTTGGAGTAACTCACATACAGTGCCACTATGGCCTTACAAAAACAAGAAGAATTATACTGTATTGGCATTAACAGCTGCACTATGCACAAACATGAATTCAACAGTTTTTACACCAAAAACTGATGCACAGCAATCAAACTGACATAGTGGATGTAACTGGATATAAGAACTGAAACTTCTTCACTCCAACAGGGATATACCAACCTGAAGGCTCCCTTTCTCCCTCTTCATCCTGCTCCTGTTTAATGTGCAGCAGTGATGTCTCCTGAGGCCCACAGAGCTGCTCCTCTCGCTCTTCCTCTTCCTGCTTTACAATCACCATCAGGGTGTCCAGGTCCAGAGTTCTTCCCTTTACACAAACGGCCTCCATTGCAAACTGGCAGGGACAGAAAGTGATGCGATAATGCACAGTCCAATAATGATGTAATAATAGTTATAGTGATAGTAATGCAGTAATGCACAGAAGGTTCTGTGTGCAGAGGAGTGCTGGCTGAAAAGGATTCATGTGACCAGATGTGCGCTTTGCTGAAATAACCTGTATACAATATTTTACATGTATTAGCACATCATTATTAGGGGCCGCAATGCAGAGCAGTGGGTAAGAACTGTAGTCTGGATTCTTAATAAAGCAACTGGAATTTCCCATCATCTTCATCATCATCATTATCATTATCATTATCATTATCATTATTATTATTATTATTATTATTATATTACGGAGAGCAACAGTCATGTGAAGTTGTCTGAGTTTAACTGTAGTTTGATGAACATACATTTGTGCAGCTGCACTTCCAGTTGAGCACAATTGTCTCCCCAAATGGCCTTAAATGTGCAATATAAATGTTAAGTATATCAATATCAAAGTAAGAATTAACATTAAATAAGGCAATCCAAGAAAACCTCAGTGATAGTGTCTGGAACGGAACGAGTGAGTTAGCTCAAAATACAAAATATGTCAGAATGAGACGTTACAAACTTAAAAGTTAGTTTTTTGTTTTGGTAAAACGTAAAACCATAGCATGTTTGCAAGAAAATTTCTCGATGTTGCACATATGGTTTTCCGACATTACTGCGCGTATTTTATTGAATACGTAATCTGCAGAATGTTTCCATATTGTGTGTGGCCTTGAACACGTCATAACAACTTAATAAAGAGAGCCACAAGCTCAGACCACAATCCATGCTCACAAAACATAAATATTCTTCATTAAACATCTGCAACAGCACAAGATTTTTTTGAAACGGACGTTTGCGCAAAACGCGCTGTCACATTCGTTCATCATCTCTACCAAATTCATGTTGCATGAACCGATAACATTCAGGTTAAAACATTGATGAATTACCCCGAAACAAACACTGTAAGCCCAAATTCCAAGCAAATTTCAAGTTTTCTAGCAACGGAAATGTTCGGCTCCAATAATAAAAAGCGTCAAGCTAATTAAAAAAAACATAGATCGTTACCATACTTTACCTTACCCAACCTTCTCAACTAATTATTGACATAGTATATCCGCTTTTTAACCATTATGATGCATTACATATCCTAATTACCCAAGCCATAAAGGCAAACTTTATCTAAGCTTACCACCGTTGCTTTCCTTCTTAAACTGTACCATACAACAAATATTCAACCCGTTAGCTTTTATCTGTACCGCAGCAACACAACGTGAACTCTTCTGTGTATCGCTCATACTATAGCATACCCAACAAAACCCTAAACTTTTAAATGTTTCGAACAGAATGAAAAGTGCATTCACGAATGAAGTAAACACTTTCCATACGTGGTTTCCATACGTACTTTCGGGCTGACGCACACAGAGTAAAATAAATTGGTGTACTGGTATTGCTCCAAGGAGGAAATTCGTTTTGAGGCGCCCGCTCATAGTAAAATGCATTGCCGCAGTATACGAATCACGCTACAGTATACGAAACATAAAAATGTCCCGTGTTTGCTCTATGCATATTAGCTTATCTGCGATGTTAATGGTGTTCTTGCTTGATTGACTAAGGCAAAACTGGTTGTACTATTCACAACCACGTTATTGCACATCTTTCTCATAATCCTTATTAGCGCACGAGTTGTTTTACGAACGATATCCCTTGCAACTGTTACTCGTTTGTATCCATAAAAGGTGTGCAGGGTGTAGGTTCTCAACAAGATGCCTCTTGAAGAAACTGGTGTTGCGCGCTATGCTCGTTTCTTGCCATTGCATACTAGACAAGATTCACACGCCCTCACAATTGTTTCGTTTCTGACCATTTCTCCACAACGCCTCAATTTTCATATCGAACAGTTAGTCAATTAACACGATCGTAACGACTTAGAAGACACGGTGACAATATTATTTGCAAAGGTACAGTTGCGTTTTCTTTCTCTCAGCTCTGTTACAGTGAACAGCACGGAAATAACGTAAGGTCGGAAATTTCATTAGGAAAACCTACTTTGATCACTCATAATACATTAACGGCTATACATTCAGTTCTTTGTCACAGTGTGCGTATTTTCTACCATATAGCTGACAACAAATGCGTTTCATCAAGATAGTCTGTGTTGGAGTCAAAGATGTACTTTTAAATGAGAACGCTTTTTAAACCTCGTCGATTAAAACAATCTGAAATAAAAACATGCATATAATATAACATAGAAGCAGAAACTCGTTATTACCTTACCTGACTCACTCCACTAGTCTGGACAGGAGTCCCTGGTCCAGTTCAGTATTATGTGGTTCAAAATTCTTCAGGAATATACAAGTCAGCTAATCATTGTCAAACTGTCGTTGTGCCCCCTTCAATAGATACCCGTCCATTCTCAAACGTCAGCTTACAGTAAATCACAAACAATGTCAACGCATGTTCATCACCCTCCCACTACTACAAGACAGGCTCCAGTGTTTATTCTCTCCGACTGGATACAACTGTCGCTTCATGATACGCTTCAAAGATGGATTGGTTTCTCCTGCCCCGTTACGTCGAGTGTGACCGTAATACCCACATACACGCGCCCTTACTTACCTCTAAGAATCCCACACCGTAGTACACCTACAATAATAACCACCTCAAGCGTTTTAACTTTGGCTGTCTAATCACATGATGCTTTTTCACTATGCGAAAGCTGATCATGTATCTATGATGTGGCTTTATCTTAACACTAGCGTATATTTAATTAAAAGCCGGAAAATAGCTCGGTCCGCTTATTCCGTTTTACATGTATCCCATTGGCTATAAAAGATACATACACACGTTTTCAGTGTGTCATAACTTAACAATTGTATAGGCATTTTAAGCCACTCCCAGGCAAAACATCGACATATTAACTGAAGTAAACACAGAAGAAAAACATTAAAAATGTTTACTTTATTTTTTACTTTGTCTGCAACTTTCTTAATGACATTTACAAGGGATAAAAAAGGAACCTCTTGAAAACTGTACAAACATCTGTTGCTTTAACTTCTACTTCGCAATGTTCCCACTTTAAAACTAAAAACCTTTTTTGTTTAAAGATCTAACGGAGGCATTTGCACACATGGTTAATATGGTGCAGGTGAATTAAAAACAAAAAGTAAATAAAAAAGTACAGATATCTACCCCACACATCTTGCAGAAAAAAAAAAACAGAAGAGTGAACACTTCAGTCAGCAAACCTATGTGAGCTGACTTTTGTGACTTATTTTTTTGCAAGACAATGTGTAGTTTTTCTTTTAAAAAAAGATACTGGTAAACACTGTAAAAGAAATGACAACATTATGTAATAGACTATATTACAAAGACACTTCTGTCTTTCACTTCTCTCCAAGGACATTGGGACACATATTTCAGTCTATATCTGATGCAATGAGAATGTCCCAGGACACAAGTGAGGCAATTTGTATGCTGCACTACTAAACTCCACACATTTTTTTTTTGACTACGTTCACAGTTTAAACAATGCTCACTAACTTAAATTACATCACAGTTCCCATTTGCAAAAGAAAACTTTCACAACCCCTGGAAGCTTTTATTTAAAAGCAGTAACTGACTTCACTGTCTTTGTAGTAGACTTACACGTAGAAATAATTCACAATTTTTTTTTTTTAATCCAAATAAGAGAAGTGATGTTAATATAAAAGGGGCTTGTGAAGATACTGGTACTGATAAAAGCAACTCAAAAGGAGATTTTTCATTCAAGGTAACATGGAAATTACACAAGCTTTAGTGCTCAGAGACACTAAAATGAATGTTTGACGTCAGATGATTTATCAGTATGTAACCGCACCATTAAAAAGCATACTAAGATACCTGCAGTATTTTTGGGATGTGAGCAACTGCCAAACATTAGCACTTTACCTCCTTCCCATAGACAGAAATGTACTCTAAAAGGCCAGCACACATTGCCAGTCTTTTTTTGAAACCACTGAGGTATACTGTGTAATCACCCCCTCCCTTGTATGATAACCATTAATAAAAAATGACTGAATATTTACATGTACCGAGCATCCTTAAACAGGCAGTCCTCAAATGAAAGAGGGACAAATGTCCCAAAGTACATATGAAAGTCAATGTACTAATGTTCTTGCAAACATTTCCTTATTTTGGTTCCTTACACCTCTCCTCTGGCATGCTGCAAGTAATGTTCATATAATTCTGGAACAAAACTAAATTGTTCCCCGCACTCTGCACATTCTAAACTGTCTCTGCTGTCCTCTTCATCCTGGGGGTTATAGGTGGACGATGGGGCTTTAGGGACACCTCTCATGGACTTCTCATAGGTGCGGAGTGGCTTTTGGGAGAGTCGCTGTTCTTCAATCTGAGGGTCAGGAGAGGACTGGACCGAAGTACTGGTAGGCAGCTGGACGGATGTGCTTGTTTGAAGATGTGATGGGAGATTGACAGGTTGAGGTTCAGAAAAAGGCACAGCTGTAGAGGGTGACAGTGTCTGAGGTAGACGTGTATGGTTTTCCAGGGACTGGAGATTGCAAAGGTGACCTGGCTTGTTATTTGCATGCTGTGAAGCATCAGGATGGTTGACCCGAGGGCCGTCTTGGTGGTCAGCTGGATTCGTGTGGGAAGGAGAGGCCTGGGGAACTGGGGTTGTGGGGGAGAAGACATATGGATTCTTCTTTTGTGGGCTGTGAGCAGGGGAAAATCCTGACTGAAATGGTAGTACAGCCATAGGTGGAAGTGTAGATCTAGATTTTAGATGAAACTGGTGCTCTAGCTGAATTGTATCTGTAACTTGGCCAACAATCTCTCCATTGCGCCAGGGCTTCCTGTCCCTGGGAGGGGAATGGCAAAGCTGATGACGAAAGAGCATATCCAAGGTTTTGAAAGTGGTGTCACATTCACCACATTGGTAGGGCAATACTGGCGGAGATGAAGCTTCTGGAAGAGTGCTCTTTGGGTTTGCATGAGTCTTCAGGTGTTCCTGTAGGGCTTTGAGGTGGGGGAAGGACAGACTGCAGTGAGGACAATATTCTTGGCAGGTAGGATGGTGTTTGAGAATGTGTTGCTCCAAATTTCCCTGTTGGAAGAAACTCTTCTCACAAATAGTACACTTATGGGGTTTACAAGCTTTGTGCACATCTCTCTGGTGAGCCCTCAGAGATTCATAATTGCAATATGTCAGGGGGCAGGAGGAACAAGAAAATGATTTCTGCTCTTTATGTTCCAGCAAGTGCTCTTTGTACATTCCAGCAAATCGGAAGCCCTGACCACATTTAGGGCAAAAGAAGCGTCCACGTTTCTGTCTGTGGACACGCTGATGCAGCCAAAACTTGTTCCAGTTTTCCAAAGTTTTGCCACAGCGCCCACATGTGTAGCTACGACCCCGAACATGGGTCATCATGTGGGCTCGAAGCCTCCCCAGATGCCTAAAGAGTCGACCACAGCGTGGGCACAAATACTTCCTGGGGTCAGATTTACGGCTTAGACGAAGAGACTGTGAGAAACATCGCCTTGAAGTGTGATGCTGGACAGGGGACCTTAAATTTGTTTCAGAGAGCTGGACAGTGGGTGAAACCAGCTGTCTGGGATTACTCGTTGAGGACTGGTACCTCTTTGGTATAGCCTGGTTTGAGGGATTTCCTTGGTGAGGGTTAACAGACAGCTGACGGGTGTCACGTTGAGTTAACTCATAAACTTGGTGCTGAGATTGGTGATATTTTAGAGGCAATGTTTCTTGGCGGGCTTGTGGCTGATACTGCTGGTGGCTCTGGAGCTGTGAATGCTGTACAAGTTGTGGCTGAGGTTCATCCTTCTGTATGTGAGGTTTCTGCCAAGCTTGAGACACAGGTGTGTTACTTGCCACCTCCTCTAAACTCTGCTTCCTGCAGGACTGACGGTGAACGCTGAGATCAGAGCTTTGGCTAAATTTCTGGCCACAAATATCACAGACATAATGCTGGATATCAATGTGTGTTCGCAAGTGAAGGTTGTACTGCTGCCAATGACCAAAACTCTTGTTGCAGATTCGGCACTGGAATGTAACTGTGGCATTTACCTGCTTAACTGCATCTTGACATTCCCCCATGTGTGTGTGAAAATGAGTTCTCAGTGTCCCAAGCTGAGAAAACCCTTTTCCACACATAGCACATACATAAGGCTTTACTGACCAGTGAATTTTTTCATGAACACGGACACTACAAGCTTGGCTGAAGGCCTTGCCACAAACTTTACAGGAGTAAGGCTTCTCCCCACTGTGGACACGCATGTGGATCTTCAGCATAGAGCCATAGCGGAATCCCTTCCCACACACTAAGCATTTATGGGGTTTCCCATCATTCAGATTGGTGGAGGAGCTTGCAAGATCAACAGGAGGTTGGTTCTCAGTACCTGCTTCTTTACTTCCCGCTTGCTTTGTCAAACTAGGTTGTTTTGCTTCTTGGGTGTGCATCTGGCAATGGGCGAAGAGTTCATCTTGGTTGGAAAATACACTGCTGCAGTATGTGCAGTGGAGATCTCCAGGTATCTTGTGGATTTTTCTATGAGTGTTCAGGTTAGAGAGTTGAGCAAAGGCCTTGCCACACTCCTGGCAACTGTAGGGCCTCTCTCCTGTATGGATACGACGGTGGATGATGTAAGCAGAGATGTGATGGAAGGAACGTCCACAGAAATGGCACTCCACTGGCTTTTTCCCCTTAAATTTGGGTGGGCGTCCAGGACCCCGGGGTTTTGAGGAGTAGACGGTCTCAGGCAGTTCCTCTTTCATGTCCTCCACAAGATCCTCATCAATATGATTTCCTTCTGCTCCCTCGACCTCCTGGTCACTTTCTTCTGATTCATCTCCATACTTTCCAAATTCTTTTTCATTAGGAACTTGGTGCTGTGAGGAAACCTCTCGGGTTATCTCCACATCAGAGGAATTTGGCAATACTTCAGAACAACCTTCCTCACTAATCTCATCAGTGGACTTCATATTTGTTGCATTTGGAGTTTCAGATTCTGTAGACACCAAAATGTCTACATCGTTAGTGTCAGATATTTCTGTGTCTGTGGGCTTCAGCATCACTATGTCTTTTTCTGCGATTACTTTCCCCTCATTTGCAACTGTCTGTTTGTGCTGGCCCTCCTTTCTGGGTCTCCCAGGCTTTCGTCTGCGAGGATCTGCTATTAGTTGTTGGGTTGCTTCCTGTTTGTCAGCATCCAGTGTCATCCCTAATTTCTCCACATCTGGCGCAGACAGAGGTGCAGAGGTTGTTTCTTTGCTTATCTGAATTTCCTGAAGATCATCTGCACACTCTGTGTCACTCATTTTTCTGCACAATTCTAGCGGTGTGCCTACCTTCACTGCTAAAAGTTTCTCTTTACCAGTTTCTGGATTGCCAAGTTGTCCTTGATTTTTTGAAATGTGATCAGGGAACTGCCTGCTTTCCATTTCATCAAGGCAAGGATCTTTCTGAAATTCTGCATTCCCTTGATGTCCGCATAAAATTTCACTGCTGGTCTCCTCTCCTGAGAGGGCACTGCAAAGGCTGCTTTTGTCAGAAGACTCCCCAGCTTCTAATATCTTACTATTATCTTCCTCAGTTCCTTGGGGCAGTGCATTGGTATCTGAAAGAACTTCATCTGGGTTCTGCAATGCACACTGATATGCAGTACCTGACTGCTGTTCAGCTGTCATTTTCTTACCCACATTTGCTTTCTTTTTTACTTCTGCTTTGTCTTTAGTGGACAGCAGAGGTGTCTCCAGTGTAGTCACATCTGTTCCTGTGAGGATACCCTTAGCTTTTCCTCTGTCATCCCACCAGGACCTTTTTCTCCTGCGTCTTTTCCTTGAGCTAATCACTTTTTTAGGCTGCTCTGACAATGTGTCAGCATCATTACATTCTACAATCTGCTGAACCGATGGAGCCATTCCAGTGTCTTTGAGAAACAATGTGTTGAAAATGTGAGCTTCCTTAGGTACTTTACTTTCTTCTGAGGAATTCTGCAGAACACTTGTCTCCAGTTTTTGTGAGCATCTATTCACCTCCTGTCTGTCTGCAATGTGCGAGGTAAATCGTTCAACTGATTCTGAGTGTTTAACCACTTCCTGTGTTAACCCTTTAAGTGCTTGTGCCTTCAGATTCCGAAACTTCTTCCGTCGTTTGTCCACTTTTCGTGGCTTTTTTATTGTAATGTTTGCAGAGACGTTCAAATGGGACACAGTTTTCTCTAGGGGTTGTAAGGGACATTCGTGGGATACAGAGTAATTCTGGTCTGCCACTGACTCATAATGAACAATTCCTTCATCATGCTCAGACTTAACAGGCTGAATCACAACAGTATTCTTCCGTGGTCTCCCACGCCTTCGAGGTCCTTTAACAGCAGACGGTGATAAGCATTTGTTGAGAGCACCAATTTTTGGAGTGACATTTTTTGATGACAACTCTTGTGTAGGTTCACATTTGATGTGTGCACTGACTCGTGCCTTTTTCCGAGGTGTCTCAACATTTTCTTGAACCTTTTTCAATGTGACAGCATGCCTAGATATTCTAGACACATCTGAACTCTCACATTTGTGGGACACCTTCCTCCTCACTGTGCCAGAGGCGGTTCGCCCCAACTCATCTTTAGGGACTAGTAAAGGTATTTTTTCTTGTGGTGCTGCATCATCACCATGTAATTGAGGGAGCGTTAGGTCGCTCGATGACTGCCCAGTTTCCACTTTAATCTTCAATCGATTTCCTTTCCTTGCTTTATTTTCCTTTTTCAAAATTTGGCTATTGCCACTTGAGTGGAAGGACTCTGACACAGTCTCTCTTTTAAGCACAGGTAGAATTTCCTCGAAGGCACTGGGATTCTGTATCTTTGTGAAATCACTGAATTCTGTTTTTTCTTCAACTTTGATATTCACTTCTTGATGTTTTCTTTTGTTCTTCAGAGGCGTCCTTTTTTTCTGTGGTAGTTGTCTATCATGATCATCTCGTTCAGTAGTCTCTGTTCCCTTTTTAGGAACTGGGAGAACTACTGAGGACATGGAAGCTTGGTTTTCTGAAATCAGATGGGGATCAGCAACACCTGAGAGAGAGGGTGAAAGAGGACGATGATGGCTATCTGTGGGACGGTGTTCCAGCTTTTCCGCTGAGTAATCTGTAATTGTTTTACATGCTCGATTATACCTTCTCAATTGTGTTACAGGGGACCATAGTTCTTCCTTTTTTCTTTCTCTCTTTACTTTGCAATTTTTGTGAAGAGAAATATTTTCTCGGAAAGTATATGTTTCAGAGTGTTTCCCCACATAATTTTCTGTGGAATTTGTTATACCTACTTGTGCTAATGCTAACTGTTTGGCCATTTTAATTAGTGTCTTCTTCTTTAACGGACGACCAATCTTTCGTTTCAATTTTAAACCAACCGCACTGGTCTTGAGTCCTACAAGATCTTTCCCTGCATCCTTATGTTCTCCAAACACTGCCATTTCCTCCACTGCTTTAAGTGCCTCTTTGACATTACCATATATGCTGGATGTTCCAGACGTTCCTTCATGCTCTGTTTTTATTGCAGATGGCAAAACTTGCTGGACTTGGTGGGAAATGCTGCTGCTCTTTTGTTCATAAGAATTTTCTGTCAAACTAATTTTCTTCTGACGACCACGTTTCTTTTGTGTGGGGGGAAGAGGTATAACCAGGCTTGGTGCTGTAGCTTTGAGATCCCACAATGAACTGCTTTCATTGTCATCTGTCATCTGCATGGCTCCAAGCAGTTTCTGTGTTGGGCCTGGTTTCTTGGGTGAAGAAACCATCTCTGTTGCATGCACAACATTTTTTTCAAGTACCATTCCCACACCATGTTCCTGAGGTGGGATTACAGAGACAGATTTCCCAGCATGTCGCCTCCTGCCTCTTTTCTGTTTCTCAGCACAAACAGTCGTCTCTAAAAGCTTCTTGCCACTTAATGCTTTCAGGTTCTTTTCAGATTCTTTTACAGAGGCACTGCTGTCTTGTCCTCCAACTCCCACTGTCTCTGTGGTTCCAATATTTGTGAAAGTCTTTCGTGGACGCCCCACCTTCTTTTGTGGCTTTACAGTAGATGGAATAACAGGCTTAGATCCTGCACAAGGTAAGTGTGCAGATGGTTGACTCTGACGTGCACTAGAATCAAATTGTCTTCCTTTTTTGTTGGCTGATTCTGAATTCTTTTTTGACTTTTCAAAGGTGACTGAAACCTTCTTCTCAGTAGCACAGTTCTCCTGTGTGCGGTGAAATGACTGAACAGTTTCAACCTCTTGAGGACAACTGACTCTCTCCTGTGTTTTGAGGATTCTGTTTTTTTTTGGTGGACGACCAGCCTTCCGTCCGTGTTTGACCTTCGGTACAAGTGACATCGCTCCATCCACATGGTCTCTCATTTCTTTCCCACCGGGCAACATTTCATTTTGCGAATGTTTTGGGATAAGACATGAAGACGGAGAGTCTCTGAATTTACCTGGTTCACCTTCTGACTGTGATAGGACAACCTCAGCATCAATGCAGTTAGGTTCAGAAGGCTGGGAGCTAACAGCAAGCAAATCTCCAACTTTTGCACTTTCTCTGGTTAGCAACTTTGACTTATCTTTTGGTAGGATATCCGAGTTGCTGATATCAATCCCCGTTTCATTGGGAGGCACGGTCCACACAGAGGTCCCCCCTGTTAATGTCTGTGACTCTGCAGTTTTGATTACCTCCTCTTGCTGCTTCTCTCCTTTGCCTCTCTCTTTGCTTTGCCTTTGCCAAGGCTTTTTCCAAGATTGCTGTAACTGCCTGGAAGTTGGGTTGAGCACTGCAGCATTCTCAGTCTTGACGTTCTCTTCTACAGTGTGATTACTCACCCAAGGAACAGGTGGGACTAAACAATTTCCCTCCCCCTCTCTTGGGCAACCATCTTTCCCTCTACAGTTCCCTGCTACAGCTCTTTCTGGCGAGTGAGTTTCAGTGTTTGACTTAGTGTGGTAGTTTGTGTCTGAAAAAGGGGGACAAATATCTGGAATGAGGAGTGCAGTTCCACCGCTCTCAGGTGATGTTAACTCCTGTTCTTCATCAGCAACCCCCTTCAGACTTCCATTCTCCAAAGCCCTTTCTGAGGCTGTACTCTTCCTCTGAGCTGAATTGGGAGAGGTCTTAAGGATACCTGACTCAGGATGTAACGATCCTGCTTCTGGAACATCCTTTGCCCTCTGCTCCACCTTTTCCAGCTGTAAAGGCTTTTTGGGGCGACCCCTTCTATGCTTTGGAGATTTATCTTTATTGTGAGGCAGGTACTCAGACAGGGCTGCTACAACTTCTGCTGGTGTCAACTCAGCAGTAGACAGTCCTCCAATCTCTCTCCCTTTTCTCCCTCCATTATCCATATCTTCTCCTTGGGTCTCATTACTTGTTCCGTGACTCTCGTCGTCTTCTTCAAGCATCATAGGGAAAATGAATACCCGTCTGCTGCAGTGTTCTCTTCCAGTAAGTTTTCAAATACTCCTTCAAAGATTTTGTCACGTGAACCAGTGTCAAGTCAAACCTTCAAAAGAGAAGAAAAAAAATGCTCTTAGTTTAATTATTTCTTTAGCATAATACCAACCCAATGTAAGCTTAAAAGCATTGTATAATTTAGCACTGCACAATACACCAATGAAGCTAAATAAAAAATACTACAGTTAATAAATTATACATTATATAATATATATATACATTATACTTTTTAAGGTCAAATTCTAGTGGAATTTTACATGTTTTTTTCTGGCAAGACTTTGAAAGAGTGTGTTCAGAAGCGATATACGGGTTCTTAAATACAATTTCTGCAAATACACATACAGTATAATTGCAATACAAGCCACAGCATGTCCAGCATAAGCTTCTACATTCATGACTACTCAGCAGTGTACACTTATATCTTCCACCTGTAATTAATCCATGGAGTCAGTGGTAACACTGTTAACCACAAGGGTGGTTGTGTCGACCTTGCCACAGTTACGGGGGTGGTATTCATATTTGTCATAATAATATATTCACAGTCAGATCGATCAAAAAACTCAAAGTACAGGAGAATACACTAATCTGTAGTTGTAACTGTCAGAATTTTTTTCTGAATAATATCTTGTTTATGAATATACTATGAATTGATCTATTATGCAACGGTTTGCTTAACCTAAAACTGCTGATAAGAGAATGCTCACCTAAATTTTTTTTCAGTTAGATGGTCAAATTCAGCTGCCATGTCTATTTAATCCTTTTCCACTGTAGGAGTGCATCCTTTTGCTTCTTGTCTTTGGGAAGAAGCATTCTAATCACAGTGCACAGATTCTGTCCAATTAAAATGGCATTACAAATTAGGATTTACAAGGTGGTTTCCATGTTCTGAAATTCTCAGGGTTTTTACCCTCAGCTACCGATTTCTCCCAAAACTGCTGTATGCTAATCATTCAAATAGTGATATTTGTATTTTCCAACCAGTCCTCATATCCCCAATAGCCACTGTTCATTACTGCTTACAGGTGTGTATTAACAGACTGATTACTAAACACTGTAATACCGCCAAACTCACTGCTTTTCACTACTGTAACTACATATGTGATACAATAAATTCCAAACTGCAACACAATGGCGCATAGATTCAAATGTACAATGCAGCAACACAACATATCCTTCAGTAACACTACATCATAACTATATGAAAGATGAGCTGGGGAGGGGAGCCAAAATGCAGTCTAAAGAGGTGGGTCTTCAGTCTGCAAGACAGTCAGCAACTCTGCTATTCAGACTGCTATGGGAAGCTTACTCCAATATATAAATGACTGTAATTTATTGTATTGCAGTTAGTTTAATACAAGTTAGGCCTAAACAGTGTTCACTATTAAATTCTTTTAACAAATAACATAAGGGGTGTTCATATTGGCTGACATTTTGGTACATTATACAGGAAACATGAACTATAACTCATGCCATATGGATCTGTTTGAAACAAAACCATCTTCAAAGAACTGATACAATAATTGTTGTTTCCTGAAAATGTGTGAAGTTATTCCAGTGCAAATAAGCCAAAAGTAATAATACTCATTTAAATCAAGATTTTACAAGACTGCACAAATGTCACTTCACTACGTGTAGCCTAATTTGTTAGAAGTACTTAAATGAAGGTGCAACTCAACCAGTACTACAAAGCCAGTTTGCCAGGCCATCTCCACTTTCCATAAAAGAAGTTGAAGGGATGGACAAACCACTAGCCAACACTGCTTTGGAGATGCAGTGTTGCAGCTGGATCTTCTGCCAATTCTAGGACGATCAAATGATTTGTTAAATTCTCACATAAAGCCTTTTTAACAATGTATGTGTGGCCACTGACTCAGTGTGGCATGAACACAAAATACAAAATACAATTAAAATTATTCTGGAACTACACCTGATGTATAGACAAAGATGTCTTCATAAATGTTAAGAGCACACCTTTGGGTTTTAACATCATGGCCCCACCCATCAGCTGTATAACAAAGGAAGTTCCCCCAAGCACTAAAACACTAAAATATTTTTTCAAACCTGACGTCCTAAAGTTACTAGCTACCTAATAACTGTGCCTGATTACAGTAATAAGTGTTCATTGTTCATTAACTAGCTATCAATCTACTGTGTGTCAGAGGGAGCTAGCTATCTGGTTCTTATACTGAGAATGTAGCTGACTGTCTAACAATGTTAATCTTTCACCTGGCAACTGACACACATCTCCTTAGGTAAGATGTTTAAGATCCTTGTCATATGCAAATTACCAGTACATTCAAACAAGTCTGTCTTTTGAAATATAGAATGGCAAACTGCCCACAAAATAATGTATTAAAATAAAGTAAGATATGTTTGTGCATCATTTAGATTTTACAATATTTATACATCCAAATGTTCAAACAAATATTTATCTATTCTAGCAAGCTGCAAACTAACAAGTAGTGTTTGACGAGCGAAAAAACGCAAATATAAAAATCACAAATCACATCCACATTGCTTTGTCTTCAACACTGATAGGGATCTTACTTTGTTTTCCCAATCAATGGACATTTGGTTACATTCTCCATAGTACCCACTGCTACACATTTTTAGTGAACCTGGTGTTCATCACATTGAAAATGTTGTATCTGCCACTGTTGAAGCTACAAGTTTTCTGATTTTATGGCTTATGAACTTTCCTGAAGTGGCATGGTCTAAAACAGAACATCTATAGACACCAGCATTATTCCAAACAAAAGATGCTCCCTGCTGCCTACAGCCTTCATAGACAGCATCCTATTATGGCAGCACAACATAGACAACAGGTTTAAAATGAACCCAATTTGGGATGCACTCCCAAGTCAGATCAGCATCAGTCAGTCAGGGCTGGTGCACGACTGCTGACGCAAAACAGTGAACAGCAAATTTAAAACAGCTAATTAACTGGCCAGATTTTTTAGCTGTTAATAGTGCTAATTAATCACTAACTGAGCAATCTAAATCTATAGCAACACCTTTATCCTTGCTTGGAATTTGATTACATAAATTGGCATAACATATAAAAATAGATAACACACAAATAGATAAAACAGCAAATTCTACCAACCTGGTATACATCTGTTTAAATTAAATCAACCATATTAATACATAAATCATCCCTGGTATGCGAATTGTGCTTTTACTTCTAGTCATACTCCTTGAAAAAGAACAAGGGCAACAATAAACGCTCTGCTTATATGGAGAATATACACGGATCGTATGCTTCAAATTGACCATCATTATATAACAGGTTCTTTATGGATCAGACAGCCAACTCTCTGCACGTCACCTTGGAAATTCAGTCACTTTCACTGTCATTGTTGAAGCCACAAGTCTCCTGATGTGCTGGCTGATTATGAGCATTCTTGCTGGTCATAACAGAACATCTGTGATTAAGGTATGTCAAAAGGACGCACTCCAGGCAACTTTCCGTTGGGATGTGGCTTACAATGGTGGACGCCTAAAATTCTGTCTCAGAAAGATGCATCCTTCCAGTCTGAGACATGCCCAACTTAAGACCGCAGACAACACTGAAACCTACTGTTCTCAACAGGAAGCCCAAAAGGTGGAAGACATAAGTAACGCTGGAGCTCCATATCTGGTTATAAGAAAATATCAGTGGCATCTATACTACTTAACGTGTAGGGGGCGTGGTCAACGAAGCTAGGACGACTGTAATGTAATACTGTATTCAAGGCATGACAAATCAAAACCATAATAGTATAAGGCGACGCAACTACACTGCATAAACCAGCTTTCATTAATTTGTATAAATCAACAAGTGCGACAAAAGCACTAATCAAAACGAACGCATGATAGCGTTACGTTAGCTGCTGTAGCTACACAGGTAGTTTAAGACGGGTATGACAGCCACTTAGAGGAAGTAGAAACAGGTTAATATTTAGCTTTTTATGGTGGGACGTTTTACGGTTTCCAATGGTAATATCTTGCGTAGGTAATCTGGCTAGTGTGGTTACTGGGGGGACCTTAAGAGTCCATCTAGCTGAACCACAGACTCCATTAAAGAAACCTGTTTTCCAGCTAGCTAACCTGTTTGTATTAGCACAAAAGCTGTAGGTATCTAACGTGAGATACATAGTTTAACTTCGTCCTGACCCAATCGCCTCTCTTAGCTACTTCGAGAAATTAAACAGCTAGCTAACCGGCCAATTATTTTGAAAAGGCTGCTAAGATACCACAGACATTGCTAGGGTTAGTAGTGAAACAAGCTTGAAAAAGGAATTCAAGGACAATCCCCAAGTGAGCTGGAGAGAGAGAGTTGTAACATCACAGATTTACTTTATTTCAATCGATAGGTAGATACATAGCAATGAGAAATAAAAACCACTAGCTGGCCAATCAATGCAGATCTATTTGGTCCTGTAAAATTCCTGGCTAGCTATTAGGCTAATGCACCATGTTCCCAAAACGCTGTTCATACCACGACGTGTCAGGCCATGCTTTCACATTTAGCTCATGTTAGGCAGCTATTTTCACAGAATCTGGGAAATCGTTCAGCTACACTATCAAGCTAGCCACTGATCAGACTGTAATAGGTGCGACTGGCTGAAGGCGAGCTGTATCTTAGTTTACGATGCCTCTTTCGCCTGTAGTTCAACTAGCAAGCTATGGAATCAAACGCTGCAAGTCTGTTGCGTTGATCTGTCGCCCTGGATGCTAACAATTCAGCTAGACAGCGCTGCTCTCCATCCCCCCCAAATCACAGCCACTTACCAGTAGCCACCAGTTTTTTTAATTTGCCAGCTAGCTTGCTAGCTGCAGCAATCCGAGTCCTCGGCCTCAGGCTCTGATATCATGGTTTGTATTTATAACCAGATGTGGCTAGACACGAATGAATCCGTAATGGTCTATTTTCTTTCCAAAACATGACACATTCTTTCACTATGTGCACGTGCTTGATTTGCTAGTTTCTTTCTATTATATTTTACGGTTTTCTATTGTTTCTCATGCAACATCCGTGGTCGACCGGAAGTCGCTACTATGCTTGGCTACTCGCATCTGACTTCATCGACAATGGACAGACGGCGTAACTTTCAAGGGGACAATTCTGACTACAACATGTGACTAGCGAAGACAGCCGAATATGTACGATTTTTTTTTCGCCCTCATTCAAACCATCCTTCCGCATCGACAGCAGTGAGCATATTCTTCTACTCTTATAAGTTGGCCACCTGTGCAAAATGTCTGAAGTGAGATTTTGGTAACCGAAATTGCCTGAGTGCTACTGGAGAAAAAATGCACATATAAAAATCTAGCTAGCTTTTTCATGACCATTTTTCCTGTTTGCTCTATGTAGGGCAGTATATATTGTGTGAAATTTGCTCCTTATTGTCACAAATGACCTGTTGAGAGACACCTATGTTTTGTCACAACAATCATGGATCAGAAAAATATATTTTATATATTCAGAATGTAATAATTGCATTAATTTGAAAAGGTAATCATTTAGCGCCATGCATATTGTCAGTACACCGCATATTTAGAAAATTGGAAAAATGTAAATATTTTACTGGAATGAATTACTGTCTGGAAAACTACCGATGGAGATGACATAGTTTCATACTGAATTCACAACCATGACAAATTAAATTGTACCCAATTCGATCAAGCAGAGAAGGCATGTGAAACTTACATACCTTTAGTCCTGTAAAATCTGTCATTTCCAATGGTGTTGAAGGGGGTTCCATTACAAACCAGTATCACCTTGACCATGTTTCTCAACATGTCAAAGTAACATTAAGATATGTTTTGACCCACGTGGCCTCCTGGTTTATATGCACTTACTTAGATATTATGAGAGAAGCCCCTAATTTGATTTTCTTACGGCTATATAGATATTATGTCCATTTTGTTTACTGTATGAAACATCACAGCAGTAAAGACTTATAAAACACTATTTTCAAGCTCCTGGGTACATTCAGGAAGACTGTGACCTGTTAAGAAAGGGATTTCATTGACATGTATACTTTAGTTTTGTATACTACTTACACAGTATTCTCACTAAAACTGTAGAGCAGTTTGTAAGAGTCTTTATTGATCTAACAATGGAAAAACACAATCAAATACATTAAAAAGGAGAACTGAGCAAATTTCCAAAATATAAACCCAGAATGGCCCAAATTATAAAAAGTATTTCAGTTTGTGTAAGATCACATATTTGGGAATGCATCAGAACAAGCATTTTAAATAATTAATGTATGTGTGGTGCATGTATTCCAGTGCATCTACTGTGTAAATATGTTTACATGTATTTTTGTGTTCACGTGTGAGAAAAAGTTGTCCTCATGTACAGCAAACACAATTATTTAATTCTTGAACAGTTGCTGGGACCCCAATACATGGCTGGGTAGATCAATTTTTCCAGCTTTCAAAAGTGGGCAATTTCCCTTAAAATTCTTATTGTGCCTCTTCAGACTATGTTTGTTGGTGAATGACTGACCACAGGAAACACACTGAAATGGACTTGTTTGTGTCCTTGCATTCATGCCTTCGGTGCCAGGAGGACGGTGAACAGGCCGTAGTTGAGAAGGCTGACTGGCTTTCGTCGAAGCACTCTCTACCACATAACAGTCCTCATCAGCTACTGGATTTAAAAGCGGTGATGTCTCTAAACCCCTCAGCTTAAAAAGTTCCCCTCTAATCCCACAGCCACCGCTGTTGTCCAGCTGCTGGTACTTGTAGAATTTCACATGGCGGGAAGAGTGGAACCCAAATGTCACTTCTTCCACCTGTTGACCCTGAGACATTGAATATGGATTTGCCCACTCTCTTGCTACCTTACACGTCTGTGCCTTGTTACCGACTTTCCCGTTCCCACTTGCCTGGCTCTCATCCCAGCAGGGCCTTCTTGGACACTGGTGCTGCTGCAGGCTCTTAACTGAGTGGTACAGTACTTGGCACACATTGCAGCGTAGCCTCTCCTTTGTACACGGTCCATTCACTGGCTTATGTTTCCCAAGCCTGCAGAAAATCTCATGCTTCCGCAGCTGTGACTCAAGCCGCCATGCTATAGGACAATGCTGGCAGCGGAAGAATGCCCTCTTCTGTTGAGCTGGTGCCTTCTCAGACAGCACCTTTCCGACGGTGTATCTGGTCTTGCGGGTTGCAAAGAAAGTGCCACAGTGGTGGAGGGTGGGCAGGGACGCAGTGCTGACCAGGAGTAACCCGCAACGCGAGCATCCATACACACCCTCCTGGGTGTGAATGCGGTGATGCTCTATGAGTTTATCCAATTTGTGATAGGTCAGGTGGCAAACTGCACACTTGAACTGCTTACCCTTCTCAAACTTTTCACGAGACTCTATGCACACCACAGGCAGAAAACACTGTTGAAGATTGACAGTGACTCCACGGGGACACTCGGGTTCGAGGGGAGCCGTGCTGGGGGCGGGACTTGCAATGATCCTACACACCTGTTCTGCAGCTGGAACGGCAACTTGTGGCAGTTTTATTGGCTTGGTCTGAACAGCTAAGTCCAGGCTCTTTAATGTTTTTCTGCGTTCTGCCTGCTTCACTGGCTGCCTTTTCCGCCAAGGGCTAAAGTCTCCATCACCGTGCTCTTGAAGGTGATCTGTCATCTGAAGGTACTGTGGAAAATCCATTCCACAGGAACAGATGTAACTGACATACGTGCATGCATGCTCCTCAAGTGAAATTCTGTCTCTAAATTGTCCTTTACAGCCCCAACAGATGAAAAAGTTATGAGTTACTGGACAAGCTGGAGCAGGCCTGGGATAGGTGTTGATCCCACCATTGGATATGTGTGTTTTTGAGCTGGATATAGGCAAGTATACAACTCCTTCATATTTCTGAGTATCCATTTCCACCCCTTTTTTTCTTCTTATGTTTAGTTGATGTGTTAGCTAGCTTCTGTTTGAAGGAGAAATTTCTGCCCATAAGAGCAGGCATGCAATTTGTTTAGCATAGCGTCCTTGCAGGAAAATTGAATCCTTTCTGATGTTTTCATTTAACCTCCATTTTCCTATTTTTTCCTGACAAAACACATGCATTGAAATAATGATTTACTTCTGTTTTCAGTAAGTGCTTGATATAAGACAAAGTTAACTTCGCCTGGTCAGTTTTTTATCTAGGTTTCGCATAACAGAGTATCTGAAATAGACCAATTCCACATTTATGTGCTGATTACAATGAAGACACTCTCTAAAGCAATAAAGTCCACTATGCATGAGAATTTATGGTTCTTTCTGGACAGAAGGGGTCTCACCCTTCATTGAAGCTTTGACTGAAGCATGCTTACTCTACCGTGCATCTTCTGAGATCGAGCAAGGAGAGTATTAGTTATTCATACTGAAAGCACATCCTCATGAACAACTCCTCCAAATACAGGACAGTGTGATTCACGTTGCTCCATTTCCTGTGCTTTACGCCACAAAGCAGGTCTCAGGTCTGGAGCAGTTCTTCTTCAGCTTCTGCTGCTTCTGCAGAGAAAGATGTTATGTTAGTGCACTGTTCAGCATGCTTATCAGTAAAGCCAAAACGAGTAATTGAGCAGTACTGATTGCTCACAGAAAAATGTCATTTTGTGCATGATTTTAGCAACATAACAGATTCATATAAAACCGCCTGCAAAACATGAGTGCTACAGCAAAAAAAAAGTAATCGGTTAATATATTAAGTCACTGAGGAAGTAAAAATATATGAAAGGACATTTTAAGAGGGTGACCTAAGAATGAACTGGTATTTTGACTAGAAGAGAGTGACCTAAGAATAAACTGACATTTTGAATAGCAGAAGTGTAAGGGAGTGACCTTAGGCTGAACTGTATAAATTGCAAACATCAGTGGAAGATGCTGGGCCACGGTGTATGTGTTGTATATAATAATTAGCATGAGAAGAAGTGCAAAAAGCTGAAACTGCAAGTTGCCTCCCTTGCGCGGGATGACATCAGCTTAACTGGCATACAAATATGCAATCCAGACTTGATTAGGTCATGTCTCTGGCCTTTTGTGCAGGAACTAATAAGAGAAAGTTGAGCAGGGCACACCAGTTTCAATGTAAGCAAGTGCTTTATATATTTTGTCTGTCTTCTGCACAGGACAGAGCTGGCAAACACTATGCTTGTGTAAGTCTTGACTCTCCTCCGGAGTATGGGAATAATGCTTTGTTCTCCTGAACCAGCCCAAAGGCTTCAACAGTCACATATTAAAGTCCTGAAATAGTGACAAGCGTTTTATAATTCAATTAGCAAAATCAACATTAATGCTGTACATTTTTGTGCAAGTATTAAATCACCTAACTATGCTTCTTTGTACAAATTCCGTGATATAACTAGGTTATGGGCAAGCAAAAGTCTATGTATTTTCCACTTCACAGCCATCAAAAAATTTATATTTTTATATTTTACATGATTCAAACAATCATGGGATAACATATTGAAATGGGTAAATATAGATTTACCTTTGATGATTAATTTAAATTACCTTACACTGATGTTTACTCAGCAAGTGTTCTGACGGTCAGATGACTGATGCCTGACAGATAAAATACTCCTAGCAATACCAATTACTTGCTCTGATATTGAACCATTTCTCACAATTGTCATCATCAGATATACTAGTCCCTTCCACAAGTATCACACCATAATGAAGGCACAAGGTGCAGAAACCTTAGTCCACTCTTCCTTAATATTTATTTATGTAATAGATATTTATTATTTCAGGTCTCAAACATACACATTCTAATCTAATGTAACTGTTCTTAGTTGATTAAAGTTTTATCATTTTACGTAAACGAAACCCTTTTTAATAACTCCTTGTGAAATATTAGCATGTAGTCTTGCATTAAGGGCAGGACATAACATACACCATATGACCAGAGGATAACAGAAATATCTGCAGAAGACACACAAGACAATTAAATCCTAGTTATACCTTAAGACCCCAAACTTTACGAGCTGATAACACAACTCACTTTTCTCAGTACTGATACTTGTACTGAATTTCAAAAAATTCTGCATGGCATAAATGGAATGTTATCTTGTTTCTTGAAACTTAAGTCAAGAAGCTTTGTTCACGGTTAAAACACGCTACACAGAACATCTAATCTTTACGTTATATGGATGCATTGATTTTACCAATAATCTACTCTCAGCCCATCCAAACGAAATATATATCTGTGGATTCTGGCAGCGCCTGCTATGAAACGATTCCTCTTATTAAGCAGTGCGGAAAGGCTGGGCTGTAAACGGATAATCGCTGTCGGGCCACAGATAATAGATTCAAATACCCAGCGAAAAGGTTGTCAGGTATGCTAGTTGTCTTGCTAGCTATTTACTTACTTTGGCAAAAAATCACGCTGTGGGTTGTTTCGGATCTGTGCCTATGAGGCACCTATTATCCGTCGGAGTCAACGGACTAGCGGCAGATGACGTATTTTCCCTCCTTTCGGTGCTACCCACCGACGATATCCCCACTGCAGAGATCTTCTCGCAGGCTAGCTAGACAGATAGCTGGGTACCAAACAATGTCAGATTCGCAATCTGTGGAGCGAGCATGTTAATTAATTAGCATACGAATGGTAGACAGACGCATGTACCGACACTGTTAGATGTCCCACACGTATATGACTGAAAAACGGCGTTTTTCATCCTTACTCTTTCTGCATCGGTCTATCCTCATTCTATCCTGAAAGGACTAGTTGCGTGATGTATTATCCGCTGTCTTATTCCACACGCTCCCTCTAGCGGCATGGAGTGTACCACCCGTCACTTTCAACGATATTCATTCACAATTCCGAATAAATACTACAATGATGTATTATTTTTTGTGGAGTTTTAGTCCGCTCCCTCAAAATTACAAACTTTGTAATAGTACACTGCTAAAGAGATAAGTTAAACTGTTAACATTAGGAGGACTGTGAGTCTGTGAGATGCACAGCCCACTCACCTTGTAGGATCAGTGTTATCTATCTTCACTATGGACTTGTGAACATTAACACAAGTTAAAAGAAGGGGGGAAAATACCCAATAAATATATTTTGTTGAAAAATACTGAAGGGTCTTGGGATTTTTTGCAAATAAATGTAGCTGAAGTGGATATCCACATGTATCTTACAGAGAACCACAAACGTTTTGCATGGAATATTGAGTGGGCCCTGTGAAGTGAGAAAGTCCAACACTACCTCGCTTGCAGAAGAACTGATATCGCCCCAGTCTCTTACCAATAATGGAGTAAGGCCGTTTCCTAGGTTAACGAGGAAGCAGATGAGGTGGTCTGGATAGGTGCCCCTCCTCTCTCACTGGAACAGGATGTAGACCTGGGGTGAGCTAAAATTCTGGTATATACTCATTTACCCACATATCCACATTCTTATACATATTCCATCTAAGTGGAATTTATTCCATCTGTGTTATACTGTACACTGTACAGGGGTGGACAAAATAATGGAAACAAAAATGACTCCTGTTTTGAAGTAACTAAATCACAACTAAAAAGCAGTCGACACGCATTTCACGTTGATGTCAATACCAATTACCAATATATTTCTGCGGTAAAGGATGCTTGTAAAAGCAGCTTTTATATGTGAGTGAGCTGTTCTGAAGGCAAAGGGCGGCCCCACTTCTCAATAGTAACTATTAATAATTTTTTGGATGTTTCCATAATTTATTTCATCTACCCCATGCATGTATCATTTAGTAACAGATGGGTCTTTCTCCCTCCCTGACCAAGACACAAAGGGGCCTTTCTAGGGTGCTGGTGTGGGGAACCCAGGAATCCGAAGGAACACCTGTTGTTGGCAGCACAGGACATGCAAGGAACGGGATAAGAGGATGGAGGTAAACATCAGATTGGTGGAGGGCTCCTGACAATTAACAAGAGTTACTGATTGGCCATGAGAGATAAAGTCGCAGCTGTGGGAAGGAGGGTACGTCTGTCCCATTCATATTCCCCTGCAGGTTCGGGAAGACTGCATAGAGAGCTGGTGCTACGGGGGTGCATTGCACCCCCAGTTGTCTCCTTTATATCCCGATATCCACATAGTGTTTATTACGTTTTTTTTTAAGACGTGACATCTTGTGCTCCCCCGTGGATTGCAAGTGCACCCCTCTGTATTTTCTTCCGGCGCGCAGCCTGACTGCATGTGGGAAGATGGACCAAGGTCAGAGGGAGAGACAGGAGTCCAATGGTTTGGGGTGCACCCTTCAGGGACTCAGCCTGACCACACAGCTCATGTGTGAACTTACATAAAACTTACATGTATACTGATACATATTAATCTACACTGCAAAAAATAGCCCTTCAAAAATAAGAAATAAAATAATTAATACAAGGTGTTTTTTGCTAGTAATAAGTGAAAAAATCTGCCAATGGAACTAGTGGAAATACACTTGTTAAGATTTCTTGACAGGGATCTTAAAATTAGGTGGAAAAAAACTAATTTTGATCCATTTTTAACTGGTATTAGGAAGTGTTTTTGTGTCATGCAGTTTAAAAACCTTCTGACTTGTCAAAAAGGCTTGCTTAATTTGATATACCACTCAAAAGTAAGATGTTTTCAAGGCAGTTTCACCAAACAAGATATTAAAGATGCACCGTCTAAAAACAAGTCCTTGTAGCTCAAGGAAATTTTGCTTGTTTGGTGACTGTGTCTTATATTAAGTGTAAAGAGATATTTTGACTTGAAAAGAGACAAATATGCTTGGTGAGATTTGGATTTTTTGCAGTGTATATGTTGCACATTTATTGCACTGCAGCCTCAATAGCAAAAGGTTCTAATATTACAAAACACATTAGATGCATCTCTTTATTAAAAGCAAGGAATAAAGAGATATTTTTGAAAACACAGAACACAAATATTCACAATATTTAAAATGGTTGTGGATATGAGATGTACATGTTGCATGTTGAACATACTTGTGTAGAGATGAAGCTGTCCACGTCTTTCTTAATTTATAATATTTAACTCACAACTCTTAATGCCAGTTTAGCCTGTGTTGTCAGTGTGTTATATCTGAGATTTTAAATGCTTCATGCAGAGGTGCTAACTACTATTCGCCACTTAAGATATCTTTTAATATATCTCAGATAAGGAAGTTCTTACCACATTCTAATTTATTTACAAAGTAATAACAAGTCTGTTATGAAGGCAGTATTAAACATCAGTGGTAACAATTGCCTTCTGCCAAATATAAAATATTATGTAGTTGTTGCCATTACTCACCATTACTCATAGAGGTCTCGGAGACTAACCAGTTTTAGTTACAATCATTCACCACAGCAGAAATATACCAGGATCATAATGTAATTAATAATGAAAAGGTACACTCACGTGCACACGGAAGAATTTTACAGCAAACTCAGATTATTCCATGAGAGTCCCATCTACACCATTATAAAGCTAGACTGATTAATTAACTACACAAGACTAGAGTTCCCAGGCTTTGACTAACTCAAGGGACCTGGCCTTGTCTGACTTGTCAAATCTAGAACAACCACATTAATGATACTGAAAACAGCCTAGAAACATTCCTATTTTCTCCTTCCCTGTAAGCATAGTAAATTATCACCGCACCACAGCAACTAAATGCAGGACTACTATCACCTCTGAGTAAATCCAACCATATCAAACTCTTACTGACAGGATACAGTCTGAATTTTGTCCTAAAACAATGATATGAACATTCTTTCCACTTCCTTTCTTGTCCACAATCTCTTTTCATGGAAACAGTTCTGCTGTAAACTATTCTAGTTGTATTCTAGTTCAAAACTGGATTAAACGAAAATGTAACTGTGAAAATCCTTTCTAAAATGTGGATTTGGATAGTCTGAATTGGGTTATTAGGTTTGTCACTTATGACTAGACAAAGCATGTGGAAACAGATTTGTTGCAAAAAAAAAAAAAAAACAATTGATAGTGTAACTTCAGAAACATAAATGTGTTTTGCTGTATTTATTTGTCAATCCCATCAATTATACAGAAATGTTCTCAAGACATTTTCTCAAGAAATGAAAAAATGTAGGCCTAGAACTAAAATACGAAAACTGTAAAACTGAAAATATGAAATACACATACTTAGCTAAGAGAGAATTTGTTTTAACATTAGCCTTGATTAGCTCAACACATTCCTTTATACTGTCTGTCTTGTTTACACTTTTTTTTTTTCTTCAACAGTAGAATGTACTTACACTTCACATTGCAAACAGAGAAATACTACAGCTTACAATTACAACCATGAAGTAAAGAAGTGAAACTATCACAATTGTACAATTAAATGCCAACTGGAATTAACTTTAAAATATTCACTGGGGCACAGAATATTTTGCTAGTCAGAACAAACCTATGAGCATGTTGTTTCCTCCATTTTTTTTGTGAAATTGCTGGTAAAAATGTTTCTGACCCATTGTCCATCCTGATATTCCATATTCACCTTTTAATATGCTCATTTCACCAATTTTATACAAGAAATTCATATATTAACCTTCTATTGTGTGGCGAAAAACTCTGCCTTTGAACCCCCAAGTTTCAAGTGTCCCATTGATGTGTCTCAATCCATTTTCCTTTGGAATGTTCAAAATGGCACCTCATGAACCCTCTCCTAACTGGACTGCTTCTCCTCCCTTACTACACAATGGACTTTCCTTCGGTGGTCCATTAGTGCACTCATGCTTCGGTAGCCACGCTCGCAGATGTGACAAAGGAAGCCATTAGGCTTGCTGTGGAATGACAGGTGTCTCTGGAGCCCTGGTATACTCCTAAATGCCCGTATGCACACAGGGCAGCGTAGGAGACTGCGGGAAGGTTTACAAGGGGGGCTCTGCATGTGGAGCTTGAGACTAAGGGCATTAGGCAGCACCAGGTTGCAGCGTGAACAACAGTGTTTCTTCTCCTTCCTGGAATCAGGAATGCAGAGGTTTTCGCGTAGGTGCCTGACCAGTGAACTGTGTAGAGTGAAACTCCTGTTACACTTTGGACACATGGAGAGCTGATGTGAGCGAAGGTGAGACTCGAAGGCTGGCCAGGACTGCAAGCTTTCACCACAATCGGGACAGATGTAGGTCTCTTGGGTGTGCATCTGCAGGTGCTCAAACAGCAACCGAGGACAGGTGAACCCTGCTCCACACTCACAAGTCACCCTCCTAGGCAGTACAGAGGGCAATGACATTATGCCCCAATCTCCACCAGCTGACTGATTCTGGTTTCCTGCCCGGTTGGATTTTTCCCCTGGAGGTGGTGGCAACACAAACATCCTTCCCTGGTTTTGTGCATGTTCCACGTGCATCCTGCTTCTATCCTCTGTGCCAATGTGGCTACTGTTCCCATCCCCTCTTCTGTTCCTTGGCTGACAGTTCTTTTTATGAAGGACAAGTGCATCTCTGTGGCTGAAGCTCCTCCTACACTGGGGACAATCAAAGTGCTGTTTTCCCCCCGAGTGTTTATTGATTTTAATTGCCTTCCTAACAGTGTGCTGCATTGGTGCCCTTATCCCTAGGTGACACTTCTTTTGATGCTGGTGCAAGGTGAAGCGTCGAGTATAGCCTCTACCACATTGACTGCAGATGAAGCACTTCCCTCCTCTTAGAAAGGCAACTTCCTGAGAGTGGGTCTGTTCGTTTGTGGAATCCACAGAATCCCCAACTGCGGATTCAATGTGGTCATCACCACCACCTTCCTCTGCATCTATCAGCAAATCAACTTCTGAATAATCTATTGGCATGGTCCACTGTCCCTGTTGTTCTTGCAGTGTGCGCTCATTTTCTGTCTTGCATTCTCCTTTGCCCTCTCCCACAGTCTGTTGTAGTACACCTGCATGGTGCTGCACAGAAACACCACACTCTCCCTTGGTCCCCGAATCTACGTTTCGGAATGGCGTGTGTTTGGCTGATTTGGAAAGAAAGGGCATGAAGCTTTTTGCTGAACCAGACCACAAACCCAATTCTGAATGTGCAGCGTCAACCTGCTGAGTGTGAGGGAATAATTCTCCTGACACAGACTGTGCTTCAAAAGTCTCAAACTTGATATGGTGAGGGGTTTCAGTGCCTACTGCCACACTTTTTTGAACCTGTGAAGCTACATCTTCTACCGCCTCATTCTGTATCTCATTTATTTTCAGCCCCCCACCAACTGTTGTCTCCCTTTCTATTGAATAGAATCCATCCATCTTGTGGGTGCTGTTAGCTTGCTGCAGGGACAACAGCCATTGACACTTGTGCGTTTTTAGGCTGTATAAACGAGTGTATTTGTGATTACACAGGGAACAGTGAAAAAGCTTCTTGGTAACAGACGTGGAGCGCCTTCCCTGCAAGGTTTTGAAACCTGCCACGGTGCCCTCTTGACTGAGGCGTGCCTGGGTGCTTGACGGTGAGTGGAGTACAGTTCCCACTGAGAATATTTCCTGGCTACTCTGCATGGAGGCCATCTGACAAATATGGTTCTCCGAAATGGGCACTCTACTTATAAGAAGCTGTCCACACTGCCGGCAACCATATACCCTTTCTTTCTTGTGCACAACATGATGCAGTATCAGACTGTCTACATCTTGGAAAATCCTCCGGCAGCAGCCACATTGGTGTTGCCCCTCTGAACCATCCATGCTAATGCCCCTCAACGTTTGCCTCGTCTCAAGAGCCACCACAGGAAGGAAAGTCCTGGTTAAACTCACAACTCTGCTTACAATGTTGGTGGACTGTTTATTTGAATTGATAACATTTAGAATAGCTGACGCTCGGGAGGCTGCTTTTGTTTTCGTGCCAGATTTAGTCAGCAGTCGCCGTAACTGAGTAACAGACGTTCCTGGTGAGGGTGCTGCTCCTTCTGCTGCTGAGGCTCTGATGCTTACCGCGTTTTTGGAGGATACAACCCCCTTGTTAGGCCTCCAAGTTAACTGCGATGGTGGCAAGCGCTTCATGAACTCCGAAAACAGCATCTTCTTCAAGGTTTTCTTCTTCGCCGGTTTGAGCTCTTTCGGTTGGAGGACTCTGCCACTGGAGGTGGGATCAGACGGAGGGAGAAAAGACGGGACAGGCGGAGCTCCTGCGAACGAGGACTGATCCTGCGGTGTTGTGAAGGTTGGCAATGGTGTGAATCCCACAGGCTGAGACCCAGGGCTTGAAGTAAGATGCTCCTGCATGACAGGACCGTTGCTGGTAGTTACTGTGCTGGGCGGCTGTGAAGCGATGTGGAGATCAGATGGTACTGGATGGGAGCTGCAGGCGGGGCTGAAACCCTGACTGGGGGTTGGATTCGTTTGGCCAGGTGGGCTGGAAGCGGACCCGTTCGTTTCCAACGCGTTTGCCTCATCCACAGCCGGGTTATGAGGCTGAGGGCGTTCGGTGTGCGATCCTTTCTGCTCCGGCATGGAGCCGAGATGCTGGAACTCTTCGGACGAAGAGGAAGGGAAGGAAGAGGCACTGCAGTGGTGCTTCTTCAAGAACTCTTGACTGGAAAATATCACCCCACAGTGGGAGCAGCATGGCTGCGTAGAAGAGGCGGGAGGTGGCTGAAGCCTATCCAGTGAATTACCATCATTTGCATGGGATGCCTGGTGCACCAATAAAGAAGATAGCCCCGGGAATGTAGCTGAACATGCCACACACCTGTAGGTTTTGGTCGGCAGAGCGCCGCCAGTACTGCTGTCCTGGAGTCCAAGCATAGGGAGCGTGGAGATACCGGAGTCTCTGCTTTCAACGTGTTTCTTCTTCTACTTCAGCCAGTATGCTGAATTAGGCTGAAAAAGCCAAATGAGAGTTCCCTATATATTAGAGAAACACAGGGAGAGGGAAAAAAAAAATCAGTGTTTATTTTTATCAACACAATTCAAATTTGTGACCTGACAGTACAAATTATATCAATATAAACTTTTCAGGAACAAGACTGGTACAAGACAAGATAAATGAAAGAAACAAGAAGGGTGATTTCATGTGAAATCAGCTTTGGAATGACACTCATCTTTTCTTGAAAGCAGCGTGTATGTTTCACCTGTACATATGCTCTTGGGGTAACCATTGAAGGTCATTTACTTATTTAGAGATGACCATTTTCCTATTTGCCAGTGCAAGCTTTCCTATTAAAGACGGGCAATTTTTTTGCTCAAGGGAGACACCACAGAATATATTACCTGTAAACAGAGAATTAAACTCTTGATAGATATTTGTTTTCTCTATTTTTTTCCCCAAAACAACTGTGGCAATTAAAACAGGGGACCACAAAATATACATTTCCTCCATTTACCACAACATAATTTTATCCGAATGTATTTAAGAAAATAAGCATGAAAATGGTAATGAAAAAATGTTCTTTTCATTTTAATGTCAAATGAGAATGACATCTTATGGATGTAAATGCAAGGAAGAATGACACCTGATGTAATACGTCTAGACATTAAAATATGCAAATTCCTCGTGCTAAACAATGAACTTCTATCAACTCTTGTACTGCCTGCAAGATGCTCGCGATAAAATTCTTTCTTTCGCCTTGAGCCTCTCTCCTCCATAAAGGTTCTGTGCATGGCCCCTATTTTCAAAATGTTTAAGTCACTCAGCTTAGTGTATTAGTCTTTACTCCTTACTGTGCTAGCAGCACAATTAAAGACGTTTTTGTCCGATAGGTTAATACACGCACATTACGGCCTAATTCATAAAATCGGAAAAACTATTTTAAATAATTGTCAAAATTAATTGTACCCAATTTACACTAGATCGTAAATATTATTTTAAAAATCTCAACGTGCACACACAAGTATGCGCCAGACCGGTGGCTGTAACAATGATCAGCGTAATGACGCCTACACGCCTTCCTATGCAGGACTCCTGTATCTTGCACGCGAGCTAACTAATATTCCAACAATTTTTATACCCAAACAACGGCCTAATCCAGGATAGGGTTTCTTTTACTTGTATTAGCTATGTAGCTGCCTAGTGTTTAAAACGCGCAATCCTGCTTTAAAGCATATGTACCTAACGGATTGCTCATATGTACCTGACGGATTGCTTGTTGTCACTGATCTATGTGGAAAATATTAAGCAAAGCAATGCCCAAACATAGCTAGCGAGAGAGGTAACCAACACTTACTCCAAAATTACGAGTTAACCATCAAGCTGGGTAACAAGCTAACTAAAATCTGAATTGAATAAACACACAGAATAAACCGGCGATTCTTGTAAAAAAAATGTATATAATTAAATAAAGGGTGGGATTATAGCTGCTTACCTCTGCATCACTCATATGTGTAAGGGTTCAGAATTGCTAGTTATGCAAGCTAAGCAGCTAACTAATTCGCTGGCTAGGCTAATTTTAGATTTTTAGATATTAGGGAGTGAAAGCTTAATAACCGAAAACGAGTAGCTTCCGAACACATCTGGATGACTAACTAAGCTAGATAGCTACTTGTCTATTTTTATTTTACATTTGATCCTTTCGTTCCATTCATGCCTTCTGCTTTGTTGTTGTCTATGCCCATATTGTTTGAATAGGGAGCCAAAAGGGAGCTATAATACATAAATAAATTAATAAATAGACACAACGCCAGGTAGCAAGTTATAAGGCTAGTAGTATTAGCTACTTACACCACGCTGTCTAGTACATTTCATGTCATGAAAAGAGTACTTGTAGCGGTTTATTTTTCTGCTAATGAATTATGTCGCTGCCCCCTAGTGTCTCGGAGACCTTGGTTTTGGTCTGAAATTGTCGGCACAACAGATTGGTTACATTTCAGCTACCTGAAGAACATTCGCATAGGTAACGTTACGTAGTCAGGTTGCTTGCTATCTTAAAAATGGATAATTCACCGTCATATCTTTGAATATTTTATTTGATCGTGCTCTCGATAATAATGACAATGGCGATGTGAAATGTTTCCTACCAAATCGTTGTTCCACTGGCTATGAGGAGCTAACACAAATCAACCTTCCTATTAGTTCGTTAGCTCGTTATTCCCTGCATGTAGCATAGGGCGCCGGACAGAACCTAACTGGGCTGGCTGTAACCACTCAAGTGGTTTACCATTCCAATACATGTACTATGCTAAACCACACTAACATTAAGATTTGTTGATTGTTGATCATTTTGAGGAGGATGACGTTACACGGGGAGAGTGTGGAAATTCACAGTTCAAGCTTTGTTTTGCATCAACATGTGCACCTCATGGGCTATATGACCGTATATTTTTGAGTAAGAACAGCCTGACTATAAAGAATCATAGTGTGTTTATTGTTGGTGGGTGTGGAGAAGGTTGCCGTAACTTCTCACAAAAATGAAACAAAGAAAGCAATTTAAATTATATATACCCCACAAAATGTTCCCCCTTCTACTGCACCTGTATGAAGCTGATCCCCCTGGCCTCACCAGTTTCTCGAGGGCTCCCCAAACTGCTCCATTTCGCAAGCACCACAGGTCAACATACACCTGAAACAGTCTCTTTCTGGTCCTTCTCCGAACCTCGACGATTGCTTTAGCTTCACCTCTCTGGTTTCCTTTGGCTTAGTTTGTTGCCCTGTTCTCTCACTCATATCAAAATAATGGGTCACTCCTCTGTACAGGGAGTATGCAACTCTAACACCATATGTGGAGATGCTGGCCAAACTTCTCACAAAAAAAAAAATAAAAATAAACAAGAAGAGCACATGTTCAAAAAAAAAAGTAATAATAAAAGTAATTTATTTTTTAGAAAACCAACAACCAAACTCTGCCTGAGCACACAGCCGAAACAGAAAAAGAGCAGAAAAAAATTATATTCCAATGAAAGGAATAGACAACTACTGAGTAAATTCGTAGCTACTAAGGCTAGCTACTAAGTAAATTTAATAACTTACTCACTGTGAGAGCTTAATTTCTCATCTTTAAAACTGAAGTGTATGATGAAAACTCTTGAGTGACCGAGAAAGCTCCTCGCAGACTGGGGGATAGTGAATGGCTGGAATCTATAAATGCAATTAAAAACAGTAAAGACCAGGGTTCTGTCAGCAAAAAGAAATGCATTTTATCTCAGGGCAATCTCTATACTGTAGGATGCTCTCCAAACGCAGACAAAACTGACTACTAAATATAGTCAATGGCTTAATTTGAGCTACAGAACAAAAGGAAACAGTATCCAGTATCTTTCATAGAATTCATAGAAGTCACCAGAATGGATGGCATACCCCTTGAATTACTGGCAGCTCATTGATATTGACCTCAGTTTTGTCATAGAGAATTACTCCTTTCAAAAAGATCAGAAAGTGTCCTTAACCTCCCCGTTGCTGGAAAAATAAAAGTACCCTAAAGACCCCGCCAGTTTTAGACCTGTCAGCTTAATCAGTTCCACTTTGACGTTACATTGATGCCCTCATTAATTACGACCACACAGGTTTTTTGAGAGTTAGATTTGCGGCTGACAATTTACTAGAGTCAAGCTTGGTCATGTGATTTGTTTTTTAATTTGACTCCCACCATAATTCAGTGAATTAATTAGGCATATGGGAAATCATTTAGAGATTTGGTTTTAGCCCTGTATTTATTAGATTGATTAGTACGCTGTACATTGTTGTGGAATTTCACCTTATAGAAAGAAACTTCAGTGATGAGACTGAGTCAGAGTGCAATGAGACAATACTGCATTTATTCTGAAAGCTCCCAGGGGGAAATTCATCCAAGAACTCACATAGATAAGTCAGAGCAATTCCAACCTGCAGAGTACATCACACTTTTTATACAGTGACAGTGTGTGCAACTCTCAGAATAGACTCTTACGCCATTTCTCAGCAGCGTTCAGGCAGAACAATTATAATTGTGCTTTGAAACATTCTGTGGTTAGCAGTTAAAAAACTACTCCCCTACTCCCTAAAACATTATTTTAGACTTTAGCTAGATGAAAGTATATCTGTTGCTGACCAAGCACAGCCTGTGTACTCCCTAGACCCACACAGAGCAGGAACCACTCAAGGCCACTTCAGCAGATAGTCAGGTCTGCTCAGGAAAGACACATCATCCTTGATATTTCAGCAGAGAACACAGCAGAGAGTGCCTTGAAGAATAACACATTCGTGTATGACTTTTATAAATACAGGTAGAGAAAGAGTACAGAATGAACAGGCAGAAGACAGCTCAGCTTTCACACATATTGAGGCTTCCTTAGTATTTTGATCGTGGTTATAGGCTATTCCATTGTAATCTTTAAAATTAAAATCCCCTGCCATCAGATTCCAGTCAGAGGATGGCACATATTTGAAAAGCTGTGGAGGAAAAAAGAATTACCAGAAACTTACTTCTGACTACTTATTACTATTAGATGAGATTAAGAAAAACCTGTACCAAAATGATAGAAAGAGGTAAGTGTGGAATAAAAAGGGAACTTCCCATAATCCTAAAAATACCACCTAATCTGTGAGACATGGTGGAGGTAATATTATGGCTTGGGCAATGTATAGCCACCACTGGAACAGGCTCATTTGCCGCCTTTGATGATGTTACTGCCAACGGCAGCAGCACGGTTAATTCTGAAAGTGTACCAAAACATACTGTCAAATATACCCAAATGCGTCCATAATCAAAGGAAGGTACTTCATCAACCAAGGAGTCTTTCAGGGCCAAAAAGTGCAAAATTCTTGACTGGCCAAGGCAAGCACCTGCTTTGAATCACTTTGAGCATATATTTCACATGCTAAAGCAAGCTTGAGGGCAAAAAGCCCCTGACACAAACAGGAACTGAAGACAGCAACAGGAAAGGCCTGGCAGAGGATCACCAGGTACCCAACGTCTGACGATTTCTATGGGTCGCAGAGTTCAGGCAGTCACTGCTTGTAAACAGTATGTGACTAGGTACTAAACATGACCACTTTATTGAACTATAATGTTAATCTGTGGTACCGAGAGGGGCTACGAACAAAATGTACTCTATCTCTACTATACATGCAGAGGTCTGGAAGTATATAAGGAAACCAGACAATCCAATATGTTAGCCTTAAACAAACAATATATATCCTAATATACTTTGTATGCATTTGAGCAGAAACTAAAAAGAAGGGTCAGAAGTGTAGAGGAGACTGTGGGAGGGGTATGCAGCTGTGAGATACCTGTATGCCATAAGTTACAAAGTACGGCCTGTTGTTGGGGCTGATTATGGGAGTTAGACACTGTCCGGACATTGCCCAGAAGATGGTCCTTGAGTTTAAGATAAAAATAATTGGACTCTGTGAGGAGGGGGTTGCAAATATTGGGGTTCTTCTTTCAGTGTTATACAAATGACACTAAGCAGTCTCATCTCCCTGATGCTGCCGAGTGTTTTTTTACTGAAGGAGTGTGGCTTGTGGAAATAATGCCAGTAAATGTTAGTTAAGCCAAAGCAAGTAATTAGTTATTTTTAGACATGTGCGACCTGAGCAGGCATTTGCCAAGTAGATATCAGACAGGCACATGTGCGACCTTGTTAAGCATTGCTGAGTAGATGTCAGACAGGCCAGAGCAAGTAATCAACTATTTTTTATATATTAGATATGTGCAGTCTTGGGGATAATGGAGTACAGCCATGGCAGGACAGTTTTTTGTGTGTATCAGACAGATGTGATCGTGGCAACAACAGGTACAGAAAAGGCAAAATATGAAGTGAAAACGATGCCAGAAGGGAAAACAATGGTGTACAGAAAATGTGTTATGAAACCGAAGGAGGGGTTTTGAGTCTAAGCTCCACAACAAGAGGAGCTAAGAGAAAATATAAAAGAGAAGTGCATTCAGAGGGTGTTTCAGAGCGAATGAATGTGTGAGAGAGGGAGTTGCTCAGTGCTTATTTACTGTATGCGATTTGAAACATGCAATAAACCTTATTACATCAGGCCCTGTGGATTCAAATACAGATACAAACAACTACAGATACAAATTACATAACTCATATTGGATTCTTATGGGGAGTTGCAGAACAGTGTGGAGGGAGCTCTCAGCTCATCTGGCCCAGGCTGGGATTGGTTTCTGCCACATCCCTTTCTAAAAATGTCTGTATATTCCCAGCAAACACAACTGTTGTTCACAAAAAAGACATATGGGAAAGAATTTGCAGTACATAAAATGAAATTAGATTGACCAAATTATTGCATGGTTGAAAGTGCTGCACAGAAACTTTAATTATGATGTCAGAAGACAATTTTGCTCTTGGCGAGTTTTAAATCTGTTTGCACAACAATGGCATTTATTTTTTACAATTTAGAGACATTTTAATGAAACTGTCAAATGAATTAACTCACCAAAACAAAAAAAATACCAACTGTAGGCTGTTAACACTATTGTGAACAACATATTCTTTAGAGAAAATTCAGCTGTGGTTACTCTAACTCAAAATATTTTCTGATAATAACTGTAGGAAATGGCATGCTTGCAATACACTGCTCATATTGAAGTACCCTCAAATGGCTCCTGAGTGGCTCAGACAGTAAAGGCAATGGCTGAGCCTTACAACTGGGGTTTGGTTTCATCTGCTCGTGAAGACAGAGCACTCGCAGCCATGGAATAAACTGGCTTTGTTCTGCCAGGTAGTGGTAGGTAGGTTGGCCAGATTTGCACCCTGTGTCTGGGGATATGCTTGTCCTCCATTCGCTTTCAGCATTCTGGTGCCCTGTGGGACTAATAGTCTGCAGAGTAGTCGGTTTGCATCTGTGTCAGAGGTTTGCATGCACCTTCCCCTGTGCTCCCACAGGGCTACAGAGGATACACAGATGTTCAATTGGTGTTCACAAGTGGCTGGGCAGAAAAGGAGGAAAAACATTGCACAATATCCTGCTGCTTTATCATTTATAATGTTCTACAAAATAAGCAAGTCAGCATGAACAGGAAAATTAAGTAATTGGTTTATTTTTCAATTATGAAACGCCTTTGACATAACACCCATACACTATATATAAGTAAAACTGATAAAGAAATTGACATAGAAATGATACAGAAATAGTAAATACAAATGTCATAACCTATTGAACTCACTACAACAACTATTGAATAATTTCAAAAAAAAAATTTCCCATCAGAAGCGGTACGAATTGTAATCGGTATAGATACCTGAAATAAGTATGTTAAATATGAACAGTAATAGTGGGGAAAAAATATACATATCATCAGTCTGATGGTATATGCAGGAAGGAATTCTAACAATTTCATTTACAATATGCATAATACATCATGGTGTTTAAAAAAAACACAACTGAAATGAATATGAGTATTGAAGGACAAAGTGTTAAGACCATTCATAGAGTTATCTCACGACAGTTAAATATATTCCTAGGTCCACTGATATAATACTGGTAGGTACACTTAGAGTTTTGTGTATGAAATGAACTGATTTCATTTCATGAATCTTCCTTCGTGCAATACAAATAAAAAATGTGACACTTGAAGCCTTCCATGTGTTCATATTTGAATGAAGTAGAAATCATTCATCAAGGAGGTGGACCTTTACTAACTACTGGGTGACAATTTACAGTAAGTAACAACAGATACTGTTTTGTTCAGAAAGGGAAACACTTTCTTTAACCTGTACTTTCAGAATTATGGTTAAACGGAACGAAAGCCAATTACAAATCCTATAACTAACCTAAATTGTACTGTACATATATACAAATCAAACATTCAGTTTTTACCGTATTAATATTTGTTTGTCCCACAGCAGAAGTAGATCCCAACCTGTAGTAAGCATCCGCATACACAAAGTATACTAAAAAACAAAGAAATGTTCAGAACATGCCATTTCTGCAGTTTGAGGACATGACAGGAATGGGAGAGTTAGAACCAGTGAGGGGCCCCTACAGCACAGTACATTCAAGAAATAGTCCCATGGGCACTACAAATGGTTTTCATTTACTACATAATCCACAACTGGTGGCGTTGAGAAAGAGGCATTAACATCTTGCAGTTTTGGTGGAGAAGGTTGTTCACTGGCTGGAATGGACAGGAGATCATCCTGAGGGGATGGTGACAGTGGAGTTGACGCTGAAGAAGCGTGACTACTTTGATGCTGCTCCAGGAGGTGGAAGAAAGCAAAGGCCTTATCACACTCTGTACACTCATACACAACCTGCCCAACATGCGTTTCCTGGTGCCTCCGTAGGGACGACAACTGGCTGAAAGATTTGTAGCACATGTCGCAACGATGGTCACCCCCGAGGTCCTCCATGCCAGGTTGTTCTGCATGCATCAACCTGTGCCGACAGAGACCTTGGACAGTTTCAAAACATTTCTGACACACTGAGCATTGATGTTTCCTCTTTTGGTGATGCAGACTCTTGTGTATCTTATAGTCTTTCTCATTGCTGAAAGACTGAGGGCACATGTTGCAGCGGTAGCCTCGCTGATGGATTAGCTGGTGCTTTTTGAGGTATCTCTTTTGAGCAAAGTACTTGCCACACACCAGGCACTTGAAGGGGCAATAATCAGCATGCTGTCTTTGATGTTCCTTGAGATGGTGTTTAGAAGAGAACCGCTTGCTACAGACAGGGCAGCTGTAGAAATCCTCCCCAACATCTACCTCCTCTTCCTCTTCAAAGGTTTTTGCAGTTCCTGAAGTTGACAATGTCATTGTTTTTTTGTAGGAGGGGGAAGATGGTACAGTTTGAACATCTTCTCTCACTATATGTTGTTTACGGGCACAGTGGTGCTGGCGGAAGGCATCACAACCAAAGAAGCTATCACCACACTCAGTACATTCATACTGAGTAGAGGCAGTCAGATGACATTTCTCATGTTCCACAAGATTGCTTTTGCCTACGAAAGCCTCACCACAAAGTTTACATTCGTAAGTATTCTCATCATGTATAGAAAGGTGTTCCGCTAATTGCATTGCATGGGAAAAACGGTGTGGGCAAATTGGGCATTGGTATTTGTTCTCCAACATGGTCCCACTTGCATTTGAGGCATGCTTTTTGCTCAGAACCTCCGGTGCATCTCCACACTCTTCGATTCCATGCCTCTTTAAATGATTGAGGAAGTGATGACGGTAGCTGAAACACACGTGGCATCGATTACACTGGTATAGGAATGGTTGCGAAAGCTGATGGCTGAGTTGGTGCTTCTTCAAGTGAGATCCATGCAAGAAGTGTTGGTCGCAATCTGGGCAGGAGTAAGGACGTTCTCTGGCTGCAAGGCATCCATGTTCTGACAGTTGTTCTGGGTCCTGGAATCGCTTGCAGCAAATCCCGCAGCGATATTTCTGCTGATCCACATTAAGGGGAATAGATGAAGACAGTGAGGGAGAAGCTGTTTGTGGCGAGAGCAAAGGTGGAAGGCAGTCCTCTGATTCAGTGTGGCTCTTACGGTGCTCAGCACGACTGAGCTTACAGGTAAAAGTGCGGTCACAGAGATCGCAGGGAAAGTTTTCATCACGATGGGTGGCCATATGCTCTGCCAGTTGGGAAGGTCCTGTGAAGCTCAGCTGGCACTTGGAGCAACGGTGAGGACGGCTCTTGCCATGAGTGTGCTTATGTTTGCGCAAGGCAAACAACGACACAAAACCACGACCGCACGTTTGGCACTGGAACTCCGATTTGTGGCTGCGCTGGTGCTGCTGCAGGTTGCTAAGCTGGAAAAAACACTTGCCGCATTCTTCACACTCATGAGGCTTCTCACCAAGGTGACAGCGCTGATGATCCTCCAAACTTTCTGAAGTGGTGAAGGTTTTTCCACAGACATGACAAGGAAAGTAGGGTGCAGAGTCAGAGTCATCATCATCCTCACCTTCATCACTGTCAGCTTGGCGTTCCCCTTCAACATTCACCTCTATACGTAACTCTTGCTCAGAGCGAACCAGACCTTTTATCTGGTCATCCATTCTTGCCTCCTTCAACACTTTGCGATGCTTAACCCTGCAGTGTTTTCGGTATGAGGATTTCAACGAATATGACTTACCACAGGGTTTACAGACAAATAGACTATTGGATTTTTGCACAGGGTGTACTAGAGAAGAGTGTTTGTTTAAAGATGAACTTGACCAAAACCTTAAGTGGCACAAACTACAGACAAAAGGCCGACTGGGGTCATGACAGCACCTATGGACATTCAGATCTGAAGGACAGCGGAAGGTCTTTGGGCATTCAGGACATGTATAGGGCATCCTTACACTATGCTGCAGTTTCAAATGCTGTGAAAGCATCCCTGGCTGACTAAAAACCCTGCCACAGTGGTTGCAGGCATGACCTTGTTTTTGTTGTTGCTCATTACGCCCATGGTCTTCCAAATGACTAATGAGTAGAAGCCCATCAGTGAAGCTTTGATCACATTCAGAGCATTGATACTTGTGTCCAGTATCATCTACTGTTGTGAGGGATTTCCGTTTAGGTCGATTCTGAGCTGAATCCTCCTTCTCTTTGTTGCCGTCCTTACAAGAGAACTTAGTTTGGAGCACTCCTGTCCCTGTGGTTTTTGACCCACTGTTGAATACCAGAACAGTATTTTCAACACTAGCATTCATGTCAGTAGGAATTGTACTCTCTGCATTTTCCTCCTCTTTTATCATCTGTGTCCTACGGCACTGTTTATGGTGTTTCTGAAACACATGCTTATTCCAGAAGCCCCTTTTGCAATTTGAGCAAAAGAAAGGAAAATTGCGCAAATGAGTTCGCACGTGCATACCAAGCCCACTGTTATTACAGAAACGCAAGTTGCAATATTTGCACACAAATGGTTTCTTCATTTCATATTCTGTGCGTGGAGGGGTCTTTTCAGCCAAAATGTTGCAATTTATTGGATAGTTTGTTTCATAGCCTTGATCCACTGGTTCTTCCTTGACTTTTCCAATACTTGACAACTGCAGCTGGAGTGGTGCTGGTGACTTTTGGGGCTGCTGATAAATGTCCTCTCTATGTGTGCTAAGAAAGTGCTGCTGGAGTTGTGAGAACAATAAAAAGCGTGCATCACAGTTTGCACAAGAGAAGCCCCTTGTCTTTGGAGATGCACTCTTACTTGCAGTGTCTTTGTCATAGCGGTCAGGTGTTTTTGGATTGCTAACACAGCTCCTCTGGTGGCTTCGTAATTGGTCTGGAAAGAGCAATGCACCACACTGATCACACAGCACTCTCTCTGTACTTTCCCTGCCAAGCTTGCACTTTATCAGATGCCTTTGTAAATAATCTCGACGGATAAAGCGTTCACCACAGTTAGCACAGCCAAAGGGTTTCTCCCCTGTGTGGAGGCGGGTGTGCACTGTTAGTTGGTCTTGGTTTTTGAAGCGGCGGGGACAGTAAGCACATTCATACTTCCTTTTGTCTGAGTAGTGCTTCTGAATCCTCATGAGCAGCTTAGACGTCTCCCTGCACGGCTTGTCACTATCATTTTCCTTTGCAGAATGACTGTTAACTTCGTGACGAAAGTTCCACGCTCTAGGGGAAGAAAAAGTCCTGTCCTTACACTTTAAACTATGCTTCTTTAATGTACACTGTTGGGAGAACGAAGTGCCACAGTGTTTGCAGCAGAAGGGTTTTACTGTGGTGTGCTGCAAGGCTACATGGCGAGACAAATTGATTTTACTAGTAAAACATTTGCCACAGGAACTGCATTTAACCATTTTCCCATCTTTTTCTTCTGGTTTCTCTTGGTTATTTTGCCAACCCTTTCTCAGATCCTCTAGATTGAGTCTGAAGACGCGCACTTCAAGACGTTGCCTCTTTCCTTTGCAACGATTTTGGTGCAACCTGAGATGATCATATCGGGAGAAGCAGCTCTCACAGGTCTTGCAGCGGTATGGCTTGACTTCAGTGTGGGACAAGATGTGAAGCCTTAGGTTCTTTGACCTCATGAAGCTTTTGGTGCAGAATTTACACTTGTACTCACCCTCACCTTCTCCTTTAATTACCTGCCCAACTTTTTGTTTGGATGCTGACAGTTGCTTACTTTTTAGAACATCCATCTCAGCTCTTGATCTCCTGTATCTATAAACACCGTCGCAGAAGGCTTCGTGTTCAAGATATCGGCGGTGACTTACGTATTTATGGCCACAATGCATACATTCATACTGTTTCTCCCCTGTGTGCACCACAAGGTGTTTCAAGAGGTAACTGCGGTACCTGAAAGCTTTAGGACATTGAGGACATCTGTGCTTCAGTTTGTCTGTACTCAGGGTGCTTACATCTTTGGCACCTGTTTTCATTAAACTTGCTTTCAAAACAGAACTGGAGCCCTTGCATCTTTGCTCATGAATGCTCCAGTTGTACTTTCTACAGAATGCCTTTCCACACTTCTTGCATTTAGATATCTGAAGGTGTGAGGCCTCCTTATGCTTTTTGGTTTGGAGGTCACAGACTCTCTCATGAGACCCTAACTTCAGTTTTTTATAGCACTTACCACATTTGGAGCATGGAAAGAGAATCCTAAATTCATGGCCTTTGTGATGTTTCGATAAGCTGCAGGGCCAGACAAATGTTTTTGGACAGTATTTGCACTTATACAACTTCATTGTCAGTGCTTCACTCACATTCTCTTCTTGCTCACTAACAGCTAGCTCTCTCTGTGCTTCAGAACACTTCTCTCTGTGAGTTTTAAGGGCCTCATTCCGTGCAAAGCGTTTTCCACATGCCTGACAGCAATATGGTTTTTCTCCAGTATGTAAACGCATGTGGCGGACCAAAGCAGCGCGACTGCTGAATTGGCGTTTGCACAAAGGGCAACGACATGTGGAACACTTTGGCATATGGGTTAAACAGTGTTTATTTAGCTCCGTGGCACTGTCAAAGACCCCATGGCAAAGGGAGCACTGAAACTGCTCTTCACTGTCTTGTTGCTTCTTCTCGTGCTGTTGTGGATAATTCTGCGACTGTTGTGGCCGTTGCTGCATGCGAGTATGTGTGGGTAAGTGCCGGAGCAGGTAGGAAGGGTACTTGAACTTCAATGGGCAGTCAGGACACTTCAGCATCCCTTTTTTAATGTGGTCTTGTCTGTGCTTTATTAACTCACCAATGGTGGGAAGTATCTTCTTGCAGACAGTACACTGTATCCTTCGCTGATGGACATTTTTGTGAGTGACTAGGTGCGATTTCTTCAAAAACCGCTTACCACATTCCTGGCAGCGATATGGCCGCTCACCCCTGTGCATCTGCATGTGCTTCTTCAGGGAGCATGACACCTGGAAAGACTTTCCACAAAAACGGCAAGAGAAAGGAAGGCACCCTGCATTTTTGTCAGTTTCACTGCCATTAGACATCTTACTGGTACCCCCTCTGTTTGGTTTTAGAAGGACTGAAGTTCGGTACTTCAACTGTTGTCCGGTCTTCTCATACAACTTATGTTTCCGCATGTGTTTGTACTTTCCAGACGCGTGAGCAAAAGTGGCAGGGCACAGATTGCACTTGTGACGTTTTCCCTGATTCTGCTGAGGTCGTGTTACAAGCTGTTGCCTTTCTTGCTGCTGAGGATTGTCTCGCTGCTGGTGTCTTGCAAGAGACAATTTCTTCCATTCCTGATAATTCCTTTTTATCTTCTGACTCTCCCGGCGAACATACTCCTTCATGCAACTCATCCTTATGTGTCTGGTTCGATTGGATGGATTAGCAAAAGTGCTGTTGCACAGTGCACATTTGTACACATTGCCCACCTTACCTTTCCCTAGCCTTGAATATTCTTTGAGGCACAGTTCCCGCAGGTGCCGAAAACGGTTGTGGGAATACTTGAAAAAACTTGGACAAAGGGGGCACTTGTATTGCCCCACTACAGCTTTTAATGGACCTGCAAAAGTACCCAGACTGTTTATGTTGATGCCAGAGCAATGCTGCTTCCTGTGCCTGTATAAATTGCAGGAATGTTTGAACGTCTTCAGGCAACTGTGACACTTATATGGTCTATCATCTGTGTGTGAACTGAGGTGAACAATAAGTTGCGCCCTAAGGTGAAAATCCTTCCCACATATCTCACAACTGTTTTGCTTAGGCGGTTGGCCATTCTTGCGAAAGTCCACTAATCTCACATAGCAATTACGCAGTTTAACTTGTGGGCTTCCAGGGGGTACCTCAAACAATTTCTCACATTGCTGTTCCAGGCCGCTGGAGTTTGGCTTCTGTTCCGTATGTTTTGGAGCAGCATTTTGCAGAGGATGTCGTCGGCATCTGTTAAAGCGCTTATGACGGCTCAAACTGGAAGACTGAGCGAAGTACAAGCCACATTTACTACACCTGAATGGTGTAATGCCTGTATGCTTCCGTTCGTGCTGATGAAATTCATATAATCTGTGAAAGACCTGACCACAGTACTGACATTTGTGCAATGCACACCCACTCCCTTTTCTCTCCTTTTGGGGTCGATATGGGTCACTGGAGTTTCCAAGTGGTAATTGATAGCTGCCAACTACTTGGACACATTGATGCTGTGCATTAGTGAAGTAGCATCCACAGGTCTGACACAAATGGACATTTTGCTGGAAGTGCATACAATGATGGTGCTCAATAATTGAGGATATACTCTGGGCTGTCTCCTGGCAAGCTGCACAGTGGTACCCTTTTATCTTGGTAGAATCCTTCAGAAGCACAACAGGATGCAGGATTTGCTTCAAATGCTGTGGAGACATTACACAAACCAAGTTTGGATCCCTGGCCTCAGTATCACCATCCTCTTTCACTTCTCTTGAATTCAAGAAATTCTCATGACTTATGTTAGCTTCAGCATTTCTAAAGCAGATACTGAGTACAGGAGGCTCTTCCTCTACACTCCCTGCCAAGCACAATGATTCTTGACCTTGTTCCCTGTAGGAATGTTCCAAATCCACTGGCTCCAGGGTGGGTGGGAAAGTTCGGGGCATTGAGTATTCATGTAAAACCTGGTCTACCTCTTCTCCAACAGGGGAAATAATGGTCTCCTCCTCAGTTAGTGCTTCCCCTTCCTTTCCCAGGCTGCTACCTGTGGAAAAGTTTCTGAGGCCTAAACAGCGCTTCAAGAATTCAAAGCTGCTACGCTCCCCTTCACTGTTAATGGGGTCAAAAGAATCACCCTCTCTCTTCTCAAGGATATAATTCTTGTTAATAGAGTCCATGCCAAGTTGCTTTTGACCACACATTTCTGAATGAAGATTTTGTGAAGATTTACTGCAAGACTGAAGGTCTAGATCACTGCCCTCAGTGACCGCATCACCGGGAACACTATCCTTTGTTGACATGTCAGAGTGGTCCATACAATTACAGTCACAAACTGGAGTGACAGAATTTGCTTCTACAGCATTCATTTCAAAGGTACTTATACAAATGTGGGGTTCACCAGTCACATCTTGACAATCTGGGGCACTGACGAAAGCTCGTGCACCATCAGAGCCCTGTATTGTGGAATGGTCCCCATCCATCCCTCCATCTACTCTTACAGGAGACTGCCCCCCTTCGACCTCTGTGGCAGCTTTCATATTTGAGTACTGATCATCCTGGTCCACAACCATGCCTTCTCTGCATTCTGTATCCTCACCTTCAAAATGTTCTCTCAAATCCTCAGCTGTGCCGCAAACTGATGAGAGGAATGACACATGACCACATGAGGTGGCTTCTAAAGTGTGAAGGTCACATGCATTCTGTTTAGGGTCATCGCTTTCATCGTCTCCATTTGAATCTGAATGTTCCAGTGAATTCTGAGATACATCTTTGTGGTGAAGAGAAGAACAGGGAATTTCAAAAGTGCTACCTTCCAAAGTGCTCTCATCTCTGTGGATTTCAATGTGTTGGTTACAGTCAGGTTTCAACTCCACATAAGACATCGTCCTGTCCATATCCAAGTCAGAACAGCTGCTTACATCAGAGTATTGCTCAAGAGCAGCTGAGTTTAAAAACACAGTGTCTGACTTTGTATCATGGGAGTTTATGTCTGCTCCAGTACCTGTGATACCACTACTTTTGCCTCCCATCAGTGGGCTTGAAGGGACCTCATCATTCCCCTGGAAATTGTTTTGACGCAAAACATCGAGGATTGAATCAGAGTTAAAATTAGTGCAAGACAATGGTATTTCTCTGGAGACTACACTGCTGGAGAGGTTGTCCTGCTCGATAAGATTGTCAATGTGGTGTCCTAATTTCTGCTCCAGGTTTGAAATAACTCCACGTAACTCTGCTTGACAAGGTAAGTTGCATTCATGGGCCATGTTGTTTGATCGAGGATGATTATTCCTTTCTTCCCAATCTCTGAAAATATAGGAAGAAAAACAGAAAACTGTCAGCTTTATCCTATGTATCTCTTCTAAAGATAGCATCTGCAGTGAGCTTGACTGAGACACAAGATAAATGATTTGTTTCCATCTCTTGGGCTATACTATCACTGCCTGCACAAAACACTTGGTGGTTGTTGATAGTACTAAATGATAACTGTAAACTGCAAGCATTTGACAAATGGTATATTACACTCACCTTACAGCAGCTTTTGTCCTGTACAAGTATACCAGAACAGGACAGCGTCTGCCCAGAGAACTATGGAATAAGAAAGAAAGGACTGAATACCACTTGAATGCAGATACTACACAATCTGTAAATTCACTACAAAGTATCAGTTAATAAATACCACACATTGATTATATTTTTGATAAATCAATGAACACATGCAATGTATATTAGAGTTTATTATGAATTAACCAAAGTTCAAAAACTCATAACATATCATGGTTCTCCCCAAAGAATGGAACAGCAGTTTTGCGCTGTAATACTGCTTGTTCTGCTATCATAATGACTTTTAAAAGTTACTGACCTGATGATTTTGGGAAAAAAGACTAATACATTTAAGATAAAGAGGAAACCTGACTTATTCTTCAAGGTGACTTCAATGTCCAAACTGAGAATCCCCAGGCCACAATTTTTCTTTCTCCTCTGTACACATTTGACCTAAACCATCTGTTATGATCTGGCATGCATAAAACAACTTTATCTTGTTTTTCTCAAGAGCTACACTACTTCCAGTCTAATAGCTAATCCACTCCATTTTTCTGATTATCATTTAATCTCCTTTGATCTTCTCCCTTCCACAACCCCTTGACAATTCAGTGTCTTTTTTTCTGCAGCTCTCCTGCACAAGTAAAGGACAAAGGTTGTTCTATACAGACAAATTGGCATATGCCCTGTAAGTTAGCTTCGGTACAACGAGTCTTGGAGTAAATCAGTGATAAAATCTCAGGTGTCTGGTGCAACATGTTGTACTATAACACTATCATCTGAAATGGCAGATTGTCAAATAAATATCTGACTTGTCTCACCAAAGACATTCCCAAGGCTATAGTTTAAATGGTAGCTAGCACCAGATATTGCACAGGACTCTGAAATAGCTGACACAGTTGGAACAGTCAGAAAGTATCTCTGACCACTTTGCAAGTTACCTCTTTAGCTAGGCAGAGGTGTGGAGACTGTGCCATCCCAGTTATGCTGAAAAACTATGCTCCTGGTCCTTGCCATGTAGTTATAGCTTTGTCATGGAACATTGTGATGTACAGTATCTCCAAAGCTATAGTCACAAAAGGAAGTTTTTGGTGCAGCTAGCTAGTAAATGCCCAGTGTTTGATAGCACTTTCCTAAATGTGTCAGTTGTCTTATGTCCCGCATGTCCCGCACACATTTACCATTTATTCCACTTTTTTAGCTGGGAAAGGAGGATTTACTCTTCTGTGAATACAGTCAGCTTGTTTTATCCGAAAATGCAGTAACTAGCGAGGTAGCAAGCAAATACAATTTGTACTCATTACACTACATTACATGTTTCTTGCCCCATTCAAACATGACAGTGTTAAAATGTCAATTCAGTTGCAGTAATATTCACTATAGCTGAAACTGTAGCTAGCTAGAAAGGTCTGTATTCATTGTAGCCTATTTGTACCAACAATCATAACAGGACCATTGTATAAATACAGCTGCAAATGGAAAAGCACATGATGCCATGAGAGAGCTGGCCTAACTAGTTAGCTTGCTAGCGGATTGAACAACTAACTAAATTGTTCACATCATGGACAATCTATCGAGTGTCCATGTGTTTCCCCTCACACTTAATTGACCGTTTCATATAAAGAATTCAATAATGGAGCTTCAGTTCCAGAACTCCAGAACTTCAGCTCCATGTGCTCAGCTTTCACGCTTAAAGTGTCCTGGAACTGCTTTCTGCAATGAGGACTAATAACTGCAAGAAAATCTATCAACCACCTTGCTTTGGCCAGGGAACGGTGGGTTTCCAGGGCAATTTACATTTATTTGTGGTGTGCAGTTTTGTACTGCCCATTTTAAGAGATATGCAGTTGTCTAAGTTGAGTCTGAATCCCCCCAAAAACATACAAGTAAGACATATACACAAAAAAAACAAAGCTGTCTGAATCATCACCGATAGTTATAACACTACTAGCTACCTAGCGAATCTAAATCAGGTTGCAAGGTTGCAAGCCAGAGAAATAATTAACATAGAGTACCACCTTGTCTGGCTGAAACTGAATGAGTGGAACATCTAGTGCACCTCCAAAACCTCCATGTCCTCCAAAATAACATCAACTCTTTATCTTCATAGCTTATTGTATTGTTAATGGAAACGTACACATGAATGTTTACAACAAAGAGGACTTTCTTGTAGTAAGCCAGCAATTGATGCTGTAATATTAAGTTGAAAACCAAAGCTCTCTCTAAAGCTAGGTTGCTAGCTAGCTGATTCCCTGGCTAGCTAGCTAGCAAATCCAGCCACACAGTCCATTATTTCTATGGTGACAGGATCACAACAAACTAGGTATCTACTTCACTTGATGGAATGATGTTACATGTAATCAACAGAGCTTATAAAATAGGTATTTAAGTACGAAGAGAGCCCAAAGTAGCTAACCTTAAGTTACGGAAACTATGTATGCATTTTATAAAAAGGATATGGCACTAAAAACCTTGACATAATGCCAAACCCCTAGCCATGCCAATATTCATGATATACCAAAGGTTTTGTCCTATATCGATTTTTTTATTTCCACCAACATACGGTGAGTGAGGGAAGTGAGAGGACTACTGTGGACTCAAGGAAGAAAATGGTTCCAAAAAGGGTTCAACATCTGTAATTTGGAATTGATCTGGATTCAAGCAACCCGACACAAGCGCCTCATGTACTTAATTGCCTAGCTCTGCTTTTTGATCAGCTCTTCTATCTTTTTACCATTCTCTCACGCCTCTCTCCTTCTCTCTCCCCAAAAGCCATCCAAGCTTCATGTCGTCCTTGCCTTGCACATTGCACCTACAACAAAACAATGTGGTCGCACAGTTAACAACACAAAGCTACCCATGGTTGGCATTAGTCAGAGGTCTGGCACAAAACAAGCTGTGTATGATGGTGTGTCATATGCCACCAACAGAATGCTCGGAAAACACCGAACCCAGTACAAGCAGTCTCCCCTGTGGTGATCATTTGTGAATATACAGGTCGATTTCATACAAATGGACAAATGTGGTCATGAATATACCTTAGTAATAGTGGATGCTTTTCAAAATGGACTGAAGCTTACCCATGCAGAAAAGCAGATGCTAACCCTGTAGCATAAGTATTGCTAAAGGACTTCATCTACAAATCTGGCATTCCCTAAAGCAATAGCAATAACAGTGATAGAGGAACTCATTTCACAAGACAAGTAATTAAAGAACTTTGCACTGCTTTACAGATAAAGCAAAATTTTCATTGCCCCATCACCCCCCTGGACTGGGTGAATGGCAGAATGGGGTTCTGAAGAACAAACTGGCAAAGCTGTGTGAAGAAATTCACTTTACATGGCCCGACACCCCTCCGTTGGCTCTAAGCATGAGAGCCATGCCACATAGGAAAACTGGACTGAGCCCTCATAAGATTGTAACAGAACCCCCCATGAGAATACCTGTATCTCCTCCCTTGAATATAGCTATGGATAATACATGATGAAAATACATGTGATGGTTTTGTCATGCTCTTGGTAAAAGAATCAGAACGTATCATTCAGAAGTGAGGGGCCTTGCCCAAAAAGCCTGATTCACCATGTCACCCCATCCAACTAGGGTTCTAGGTGAACATCAAGGTCCACCAGCAAAAGGCATCCTTAGAACCACTGTGGAAAGGTCCATTCCTGGTACTCTTTGTCATCAACAGAACCAATGCTACCTGGGAGCAGTGGCCCAGAAGCAGAAAAAAGGCACACAAAGCCTGCATACTCACATAGGTACGAAAAAATGGCGGCGCACTAGGTCGCAGCGGCCACTCCGGGTCCCAAACATGGTGCTTTATGCAAGCATTAATTGGTTTTTTTCATAACTACCCATCACTCTACATGAGTACCAGAAGCTCTGGTAGACATGTGTATAACCATCAAACTTTAACCAATATCGGCATTCAATGCCAAACTCAACCAGATGGGGTCTGGTTGGACCAACTGCGCCGCTTCGGCATGCTCCGGACACCGGACCGCAACACAGACTACAAACCAACACCTCAGGCTTGTAGCAGTGACATCTCCCTGCCAGATGCGCTGAATGACTTTTACACACATTTTGAGGCATAGAACAAGGAACTCACAAGGAAGACCACCCCTTCCCCCAACGAACAGGTCCTTTGCCCATCTACAGCTGATGTAAGGAATACTCTATGCAGAGTAAACCCACAAAAAGCTGCTGGACCAGACAACATACTTGGTAGGGTGCTCAGACAATGTGCTGAGCAGCTGACAGGCATTCTCACGGACATCTTCAACATCTCCCTGGGCACATTGACAGCGCCTGCTTGCCTCAAAACAATCAGGATTATACCAGTGCCCAGGAAGTCAACCGTGTCCTGCCTCAATGACTAACGGCTTGTAGCACATCGTTACAAAGTGCTTTGAGAGGCTTGTACTGAGGCACATGAAGGCCCACCTCCCAGACCATCTGGACCTATTGCAGTTTGACTACTGCTCCAACCGGACAACTCATGATGCCACCTCACCCTCTCCCACTTGGACAGAAAGGACAATTATGCCAGAATGCTGTTCATAGACTTTAGTTCAGCATTCAACACAATCATTCCACAGAGGCTGATAGGAAGCTGAGCCTACTGCGCATGAACACTTCTCTCTGTAACTGGATCCTGGACTCCCTGACTGACAGGCTTCAGTCTGTCAGTATAGGAAAGAACTCCTCCAGGGTCGTCAAGCTGAGCACCGGCGCCCCCCAGGGCTGTGTGCCGAGCCCACTGTTGTTCACTCTACTGACACATGACTGTGCTGCCCAGCACAGCTCTAACCACATCAAGTTTGCAGATGACACGACAGTGGTGGGGCTCATCAGTAACAACATACAGAACAGAGGTCGGCTGGTGGACTGGTGTCGAGACAACAATCTGTCTCTTAGCATTGAGAAAACTAAAGAGATGAGCCCTCTGTTTACACTCCTTTGAACTTCAACGGCTCTGCCGTGGAGACAGTCAACAATGTCAAGTTCCTGGGAGTGCACATAGCAAAGGACCTCACCTGGACAGTCAACACCACCACCATAACCAAAAAGACCCAGCAACGTCTCCAATTCCTGCGGAGGCAGAAGGTGGCCAGCCTCCCCCCTTCCATCCTCACCACTTTCTACCAAGGAACCGTAGAGAGCATCCTCTGCAGCTGCATCACTGTCTGGTTTGGGAATTGCAATGTCGCTGACCGCAAGTCCCTACAGCGGATAGTGAGGATAGCTGAGAGGATTATTGGGGTCCCTCTTCTAACCATGGAAGAGCTCTTCCAGAACCACTGCATCTGGCATGCAACCTGCATCGCCACAGACCCCTCCCAGCCCTCCCATGGACTGTTCACCCCCCTGCTCTGGCAGAAGGTACCGGAGCATCCGTACCATCACTGCCAGACACTGCAACAGCTTTTTCCCTCTGGAGGTCAGGCTCCTCAACTCCTCCCTGCCCCTGCCCCCCCCCCCCCCTCCTGCGCCTGCACAAGACCCACACCCCCGGAGCACAGCATGCCCCTGCCCACTCCCCTGGACTGAGCATCCCAAAGTCAAAATGCACATAGCCACTTTAAAAAAGTGTAATCTGTTTACATATTTACTTATTTGCACTCTTTTGTCTGACACTTTACAATCTGATATTGTCTGTTTATTTATTGTCTTGTGTATTTATTCAGTTGTACTGGATGTAGCACCATGGGTCCCAGGGAAACGTTATTTCAACCCTACTGTATACTGCATATGGATGGGCTGACAATAAAATCTCTCTGACTCTGAAACAATCACACTTCAAGAAGTGGTGTGCTAGCAAGCTCTCCTGCTGACACATGGACTGACCTACATAAGCACAGAAGAGAGAATGAGAAGAGAACACTTTCTAGATGTTGTTTAAACATTTTGCCGCTGCTGTAAATCAAAGCTAATGGAGGGTCCATCACCATGCACCTCTCACTGCCTCTTCAGGAACTTGTATCGTTGGGGTGGGATGATATTTGTGATGAATGGAAATTTTATTTTAACTATTCTGTGAGGAAAAGAGTTAAGACCTAAAATATGATTTAGGGGATGTGACTATACCACAGATGGTACAAACCGCAGAATACCCAGTATGTTAAAAAACCCCATACCTGGCTTTGAAGAGGAATGGTCAACTATATTATTCTAGCAAAGTGGGCTGGAGCACTTGCAACTACACATTATCAATTAACCAAAATGTTACAACCGCAACTCAGAACACAAGCAACCCTTGTACTTTCCCTGCTTTCGTATACTGGCCTCACAATTACGACCCTAATGAAGGAATTAACACATTTAATGCGGCCTACTTTATGTTGTAAAATAACTTACGCATGGCTCCCTGCCTGTTAGCCAATTTATCAGGATCCAGGCTATGTTATACCTGCCGTGCCTATAGACACCTATCCACTCCTCCTTCCCACACTAGGCACAAGTGAAAGATTGCTGAAGGGGACAGATTTTGTGCCATTCTTTTCCACATGCATGGGATTGGGCCATAAAGAAGATCTACTTGGTTGCTGATGTGCTCGAGAAGAGTCAGCAATTACATCTATGCTGCCCTTAAAGAACTGACAATGGAAATTGCTGCTATCTGTACCATGATTCTCTAAAACCGTTCAGCACTTAATTTTCTGCTTTCTGCCAGCAGAGACACTTGTGCCCTAACTGGCAAAGCCTCCTGCGCCTTCATCCCCAGTAACTCGCGACAGATAGATGATCTTGCATCTCACATCCAGACGGAGACTGCTAAGCTGCATGAGACCCCTCAATCCTGGTCTCCTTTCGGGTGCATAGGAGGAACACTAGAAAATCTTAGTACTACGATTGTCAAAGTCATTATTACTTTACCTGGTAAGCTTTCGTTTGTATACCTCTGTGTCCTACCAAATGCCTCTGCTTTCTTTTCACCCTTCACCTCCCAGGCCCAGTGAAAGTGCATTTGCTATTATTGTGCACAGATTCTAAACCTGAAGGTAGCGGATAACCGCCTGAGTGAGGTATTGAAGAAGCTTTCACTTCCTGAGCAAAGACATGAGTAACATATCAGAGAGGAGTGGGAGACAGGGTGGTACTACTGTCTTTGTAATATGGTCTGTGTGTTGTGGTGAGAGAAAACACAAAAGGGGGAAGTGTGGAGGTAGAAACCACAAGATAAACTCATCGCTTGCAGAAACTGGTCTGCAGACTCTGCATGTTCCTGAATCCTGATATGGTGTGCACTCTAGGCAGGAAGCCTGACAATCTGTGAGCCCTGAGTTGAAAAGACAAGCTCCTCTTCTGTGAAACATCTGCACCGCTCCTTTATTCTTTCTCAGTTTTTGCAGTTGACAACTCAACTAAGCCTACAAGAATGTAGAAGTGCTTTAACTGATGAGATTTTTTAAATAAAAACTACATGACCACACCCTTTTCACTGAAAATATAAATTCTGTCATTCATCCCTGTAGACAACCATTATGAGTTCCCTGTAATTCTGTACCCTGTATAATGTACGTGTCATACTTGTGCTTTAACAACATATTTTTGCTGTATTAACCTCCTAAGCAGAGTAGCGTTTTCTTCCACACAAGCTTGGCAGTTGTAGGATCACCATCTTAAAAAAACATATAACTTGCTCAATGGCTTTCTGTGAGAATCCTTGATGTGTCATGTGATTACAAAGTACCTGGTCAGCTACCGATTAACTGGTAAGTCCTACATCCCCGACACACTGTAACATACAGATTAGTGGTGTATTTGGGAGAGTACTGAATTCCAGCTTACTTTAGGGAAAGACAAGATATAAACAGTGAAGGTTTGACTGAAAATTCCACTCCTCTAAATTGAAAATACCTTGAAATAACTTGAAAATAAGTTGAAATAACACCCCACTTGTCATACCCCATATTTTACTTGTCCTGAACAATCACACAAGTATTAATATCAAAGCCTGCTGGACCTCTCTGTTCCTTTCTGAACATCTCTCTGAATATTGATGGTTCTCTGTTGGTTGGCATGTGCTTAAAACCTGGGCATGTCATAAAGTCTACTGGCATAAGCAACGATCACATGGGTACTGTGGTATGAGCTGGTCAAAACAAGGCCATTCTCCTACCAGACACAGTGATTAAAGGGTACCCTCCAGCGTGATACAATACGAACTAAAATGTCTGGTAATTAATATTAGTAATACAGAGACAGGAAAAACACAGGACAGTGCCATTTGCAGCATGATTTTAATGTTACCGCCTGCATTTGTCATTTGGTAGCCAATTAACTAGCTAGTTAACATAAATGTTACTGTAGCTATATACCAGTGACTGGATTAAGAAATTGTTTTGTGGTTGTACTTTAAGAATGTGTTCGTTTTTATAAAAGGCTTGCTAGGTAGCTCACAAGCCTATTAGATCTTTGTGCTTAGCCTTGTAACATGGTTTATTGGTAGATTATCTATGTAGACAACTCTGCGCATAAATATCATATTTGTACAAAGGTTGTAGGTGTCATTATATACCTAGCTAGGCATCTACCATAACTAGCACCAAGATCTCTTGCAGCCAAAGTTGTTGAGGCTAAGGAGTTGTAAATATTCTTATTCTTATTGGTAAATAAGTAGTTAGTGAGTATATTTCCTCTGTCCTCTACTCTGTTATTTCCCATATTATGTTCATTTTAGCTATTATAATTAACATTAATTTGTTACATTTGTTATTTGTTGTAAATATTTATCAACCCATTAGCTATTTTATATGAATGTTTCAGAAAATGAAATTTCCACTATATGAAAGTGGCAGCCTTATCCAATAAACAGTGCTTTTGACAGAGGACAACTAGCTGGTTGGCTAGCTTGATGAAATCACATATCGTGCCGCAGCTCCTACATCAGCTTCATGATCAGTATCGTCTGTCAGCAGGGCTTAAGCACAAGAATGAGTGGACTGCAGATTTCTATGCCAAGGCATAGTGTAAGCGTAGAAAAGGGCCACATTCCTTAGTCCCTGTTTGTGCACACAACCCCCACCAGCTTAAAACATTAAAACATCTGTCCTGCTCACAAGGTTATATGGTAATTTTGAGCAAAACAAATTTTGCAAACTCAGCTACCAGTATGACCAAGCCGACAACTGTCAGAACCGCAATCCATAGGGCTTTGAAGAAAATGTTGAGATTTAGGGGGAAAACCACTCTGAAATGGGTGACTTCAAGCAGGAATTATCTGGCTGCAGGACTACCTAGGTTTTGACAAACAAAATGAAACAAAACCTCTTCTGCAAAGCAAAAGGAATTTGACAAAAGACACCCTATCAGTGAAAACAATGGCAAACACAGAAACCTCAGAAGGTAGTGGTGGGGTACACTGTTGAGGATATGTATCGCCCCAACTACAGGATCCCCAGCTTCTTGTCATCTAGCTAGTGACTCCAATAGTCATCCCAGGCATTACAGCTTGGTTTGCCTACTTGACCAAAAAAGGCTACCTGTATGTAGATGATTATGCTTCAGTAAAAACATCTCCCCCTATGTGGTTCCATGCCTGTTGGGGAGTTAGTAATGAAAATAAAATAATAAGTATTAACCAAATTGTTATTATATTGCATCTATACTATGATGGCTAACAAGCAACGAGTTACAGTTATCTAGCCAACAGTTATCTATATTAGTAAAATGGTATACCTCAAAATTGTGGTTCATTGTAAGAAGCTTTCATGAGCATTATTATAGCCCCTCAGTGCTTGTTTGCTCATGGATACTCTTAACCCCAGGGCTGACATGGCACAATAGCAGAATACCAGACATACCATGCCCTTGGCTTGGAGACTATATACCACAGTCCCCCATCGCCCAAAGGGACTGACTAAATATACCACACTTGATGTTCTCTCTAAAATGCATTCCAAACAGGACAAACTCTGAGCTTATCCATGACTCCATGGTTAGAGGCCTATTACAAGTCAAACCTGCAAGTGATACAGGTAAGGACTGCATACAGCCCAAGTACGTTTGAAAGCCTTGGCGATACTGGTTGGAAAGCATCTCTCCAAGAATTCCACGATTCCTAATGCTACAAGTGCTACAGATTCTAAATCTCTCTCACCTCTTCTGCACATAATGCCCATCGGGTAAGAGACACTGGTATCCCAGACAGGGTGCTCAATATCCCCAGCCTGCTAATGTGGCACAGTACACAGATGAGTAGGTCAGACTACCAACTGGTAAAACACACAGTGTCCTTCGGTGCTGAATACAATCACTAACAAGAGACTAACCCCAAAAAGATGACTACCTCCATCCAGAAGAAAGGTGCAAGAGTTTAAGAAGGTCCACAAGCTCAGTTGGGTTGGTTACAGTTCAGACGTGTCCACAAACTGCTCTTCTGCTTTATCGTTTTCTGACAAAAAATCTTAATGCAAGACACAAGACCTTGGCTTGTATCCTGCCATTCTCATTACCATTCACCCAGCGAATGCCAGTACACTGACTATGTATACTACACTTCAGTATGGCTAGTGCAGGTGCCCCATTTCCCTGAGTGAACTAGAAAGCACTGAAGAACCATAATCTAGTGGTATCAATGGTAGGATGACGGTAAAGCCTAAATCAAAATTTCCAAGATGGCTACACACATCCAAGTTGTTAGCAGTGTCTTCTTCCCCCTCATCCTTGATGGTCTGACAGCTGTAATAACTGATCATCATTTCTAGACACTATGTTACTCCTTTTTTCAACTTGAGTGCCACACTGTGAAATTAATTAGAAATCTCAGCAGAAAACAAACAACGCAATCACAACTTTTTGATGTGTAAAATAAGATTGGAGGGACCATTTTCGTACTTCCACAACTGCTTTCTTTTCCACAATACAGCCAATGACTATTTATACTCTGCTCACGTTAGGACAAATTTGTGCCTGATCATAATTGCAAAATACTAAAATTCATTAACAAAACCCTGAAAACATGGAGAAACTTCAAATACATTTTAACCAGGTTGGTCTGATGTCAGGATTAGCAGGAATACAGAAATCATACCCTCCATTGTGCATTAATACAGAAGCGATGTACTATATATCTAGCTAGATAGCTAGCTAATTGGTGGAATTTACAGTACCACCATCCGATATACACTATATGGACAAAAGTATTTGGCCACACCTGTTTTTCAGGGTTTGGGCTAGGTCCCTCCAGTGAAGGGCAATATTAATGCTTCAGCATACAAAGACATTTTGGACAATGCTATGCTTCCAATTTTGTGGCAACAGTTTGGGGAAGGCCCTTTTCTATTCCAACATGACTGTGCCCCAGTGCACAAAGCAAGGACTATACAGATATGGTTTGATGAGTTCGGTGTGGAAGAACTTGACTGGCCCGCACAGAGCCCTGACCTCAACCCCATCGAGCACCTTTGGGATGAACTGGAATGGAGATTGCGAGCCAGGCCTTCTCGTCCAACATCAGTGCCTGACCTCATAAATGCTCTACAGAATGAATGGGCACAAATTCCCACAGAAACACTCCAAAATCTTGTGGAAAGCCTTCCAAGAAGAGTGGAAGCTGTTATAGCTGCAAAAGGGGGACCAACTCCATGTTAAAGTATATGTATTTGAATATAATGACATTACAGTCCCTGTTGGTGTAATGGTCAGGCGTCCGAATACTTTTGTCCATACAGTGTATATGCATAGACCCATTTATTCGTATACATATGTGTAACCCATTAAATTGGCATTTATTTGCCATACAATTCTACATCCATGGAACAGAAAAACAGACTAACAAATTGACAGCAAGATCATAACACTAAAAAGGATGCCATGCTGGAAATTCCACTCTATAGACCTCCACAAATGAAGCTAGATTACAACAGAGAACCATTTATGTACAAGTGCATGATCTTCAGCAAGCAAAATGCCAGAAACAGAATCTCATGTCCCACAATCAAATAAAAACATTCAGGGATTGGTTCAGGTCAATTTGTTCACAATCAGAATATTATAGCAAGTCATATATTGGTGTTTTCAATACAAATAAAGTTACAGTTCCCTCCACGTTTATTTATAGCCCTGAACAAATAACAAACAACAAAACAAGCGATAAAAGAAAATGTACATATTGGACCATCTTTTCTGCTAATATGTAAAAAAAAAAAAGACAATCTTAATCGTACTGCACAGAATCAATTCAGACTGTTCTCAACTAATGAATTTTAATCCTGAACACAAGGCCACGTTTATTCACATCCCTGTAATTAGCATTTTGTAAATCCTCTTTTGGCATGAGGTGTCCTGGCAAAATTTTTCCTGCAATGTTTGATGTTCTGGCACTTTTTGACCATTCCCAATTGCTGAATTGCTCTAGGTCTTTCAGATCTTTTAATTTTCTTTTGTAAACTGCATTCTGGATTTCAAATTTCAAACCACAAATGCCTGACTGGATGCAAGGTCTGATGACCAACGTGGTTAGTTGAAAGCCTTTATTTCATACTTAGTTAACCATTTCTTCGTAGATTTGGATGAATACTTTGGGTTAGTATGCTGAAGCATTCATTTGTAGCTAAGTTTGAACTTCTTGGCAAGGGGAACCTTTTTTGTACAAAACGTCCAAAATGGATATCAAGGCAGAAACTGTGCAGTCTGAGGTGCCAGATTAACCAAAACTGAGGTCAAACTTTCACTCTTCTGTCTGCATGGCCTTACAAAACATGACTGAAACATAAAATTGTTTTACAAGTTTAACTGCAGGAAAAAAGAGAACAACTAATTTTTCTGCATACGTTCAGTTCTATGCATGACTTTGAGGTACGTTTATTACAATATTCTTGGAATCCAGCCAAATTAGGACCAGGATACTCAGTGCCAGCCTCAACGATATCTCAAACTAAGAAAATAATGCACAAGGCTGTCTGATTTTGTGTGGGATGTGCATACTGTCTTGCTGTATATATTGTACTTTACAACTGTATTTCAGAAAAGGCTTGACTAGCTTGTAGCTGAGATAGTATCCCTTATGCTGCATATCTTTGATGCAAGAATCCCAGTTTAGCTGTGGTGACTGAAGTTCCAAATTTAGGATTTAATTATTTGTGGAGAGTCTGAATGTGCTCTGGGTACTGCTATTAAGATGCAAGTGTAACCTTTTTTAATATTGTAAAATTCTGTAACCAGAAAAAAACAATGTTTTATTATTTTCTTTTATAGCATGAATTTGTTCAAATGCATCATGGATATTAATAAATATGGAGGGCACAGTGTTAGTACCCTAGCCAAGGTTGTTACATCCAGGTTGCATCTCACTAGATGGATAAGCCACACCTCAATTTAGCTAGCTAGCCAATTTTTCATTTGGTGTTTGTTTCTTTGGATCTAAGAATGGCACACACTTGTTAGAGGTTTTTCTTTTGGTTCTACAGTAGAACACTAGATTGTTCACTAGATGTTCTCTTCATACCTATGATTCATTTCCCCAGTTCATTTTAAGGCTTCAGCATGTCAAGCCTTGGTTGCCAGACATCTCAACAATTTCCCCAGTCATTGGAAATGAGACTGACTATGCTGGAGTACCTTTTCTTAAGGTGTCTATTCAATAAAAAAAAGAAAAAACAAAAACACAAAAGAAAGCCAAATATTGGTTCAGACCAAATATTTTCTGTCAGGGTTTTCATATGCATAAACATTTCTTTTATGTCAATCTCCACTCCAGAATTATCACATTTAGCACAATCCTGCATAATCAAAATTAACTCACTTACCCTGTACATAAATAAACACACGTCCAAGGGCTGTGATTTGCATCTTGCTGTTCTCCATGTCCTGTCATTCCCAAACCGCCACACAGTGCATGTCATGACAGAGAATATTAATTGTATTTTAGACTGTGCTTTATGCAATATATTTTAATGTACAAATATTTATACTGTACTCCAATAGTATATAAATATAAATGTATTAAATCCTACATTTATCTGTCCTATTCTTGTCTAAAGTTTGACTTTCAGCCTGTGCTCTTGAATACAACCACCACCACAGTACTGCAATTCAATTCCTTATGGCCTGGATCACAAAAAGGATTTCCAGAAATGCATTATCCCACAAATATCATATCATTATAATACTGGCTATACTTGCACATGCGTGTCCATTACTATGTAACCCTTCTCCCTTAATATGACTATGCATGTTTTTGTTGAAAACACTGGATTAACTGGAGTCTTGATTTATGTGATTTCATTTTCAAATACTGCGACTGACCTATAACCCGGACTGATATTGAGGCAATGATTCATCATAAGCAACAGAATTCCTCCAAGAAAACGTATTAAATGTAACGAATAAGTTGTATTTGGTTGCATGTATTGCTTAATTTGTTTACGGGTGGTAGCTAGGCGTACGTCCATCAACTCGACAGCCCAGTACACTACTGTCAAAAGTTCGTTGACAGTATATCACTACTGTCTTTAACTACACTTTTGAGTTGAGTACACGTTGTTGCGTGGCGCCAAGAAAAGAGATATTCTGATAAAGGAATCACACCTGATAAATTCAGTTCGCAATACGAAAATATTAAATTGGAAGGGAAATACCTTTGCGAAACAAACTAAATAGACTTACAAGAGGTTTACAATCATGTGTTGTTGATGTGTCATCCTCCGTTCGTCTTGCTCTTTATTAAACTTAGCTAACTATAGGTAAAATACCTTGTTCGTAAAAACAACAGACCCACGGTGACTGTCAACTTACTTCGCTTGACTAAAGTATTAAGAATGCGGTTTGTTTGCAAATTTGTGCTTGGTGACCAACATAAGTTGCTTGTCAATGATAAGCGATAAACCGAACAAAGTACCATGTCATTTTACTTCTTGTTAGCTGGCGAAATAGCAAGTGCAAATATTTTTTATTTCATAATGACTCAATATTACACAAAATACATGCTTCAGGTAGAACTATCTGTAATCTGTAAGGTGACTGACATCAATGGACAAACTTCAATAAATTCCTAATGGCCTGTGCATGCACACTTTTAACGCATCTGCACGGGATCAAAACGACGTGATTTGAAGGGAGAAATTCTGAGGGAAAGGGTGAGGTAGCTATCCGAGTAGCTTGCTGGCTATCGAGCTAGCTAGGTACAGACCAGGAGAAACGAACCTCCGCCATTTAAAATCTCCAAACAGAACAGAACGTTAAGCAAACTGTATAGCGTACTTCACTGCACTGACAATAACCAGAGTAACTAGTTAATATTCTACGCAAGCAATGCCGCTGTTTTACAGTGATTCCTGACCCTTACGGAAGTGATTGTTATGAATATTCCGTAATATTCTACTGTTCTCAAAGATAGCTACAAATGGCTTCTCCTCAAAAACTCGGTGCAGTTCTCAACGTTTCCTTACTCACCGTGGTCGTCCTTACGTCCCTTGTTTGTCTTCCTTTATCAGTAACACAATCCTCTACCTTACACTGAGCTTGCTACATCTGCATCTATTACATTTTCTTTTGACTTAGGATCAGTGGCGATTTCCAGATACTATGAAACTCGTTTTACTGTTTTTTCTTTTCCTCCCTTTCTCTCCCTCTTTGGCGCATTTACCACACAATGTGCCCAAACCCGGGGCATTTTTATGACACCACTTGCTAGGAGCCAATCAGAGGGATTGTAAACGTTTTTTGAGCCCGCCCCCACTGTTACGGGGCTCTAATTTACACGCTCAATTTCTGCGCATTGGTATTTCTGCGCATGTACTTAGCGTGCAACGGTGCAATAGGACGTTGATGGCGCGAGTGCGGCCATTAGGGAAGACCACAGGACTTCAGTGATTGTCTGGAAAGATAGTCATCTAAAACGACTGAACAATATGTATGCCATGGCAAATTACTATGGTGTTTACCAAGTACTTTCCTAGAAATTCTAACAATTCATTGTGGTTCATGGTAAAACTAGAGCAATGTTAGTGTACATCATTGTTAAAAGAGCAACATAGCCACCAGGTAGGTTATTAATGGAAAGATCTTGTTTTAGCACCACTGAAATGGGACACAACTGAAATTTAAAAAAGAAACTGTGTTACAAACCACAACTGTCCAGTGAGATTATAATCAGGGTCTAAGGTCTTGTTCACACATGGAAATCTGTGGTCTTCTTCAGATTTTGAAGATAGGGACACCTCAGTCAGTTGGTACAGTTGAGTATTGAGGCATTCAAACTCAATATGAATTTCATTACTCATCATTGTTGAGCAAGAGTAACCACAAGTCTTGCATAGGTTTGTTCTTCACGTGCTAATTCCCTACTTGTATTTTCTGAGAATGGGTATATGACTGGTTTAATATGACCGTATAATATAGACCAGTGGACTTACACAGCAACACTCTAAACCTATGTTTCTGAACAGGAAAGGAAACTCTTAATACATCTGTTGACAGGGCTGTTGATCTCATGCCAACAATTCAAAGGGAACACTTCTTGCCCAATAGGCAGAACCCATGATACAAATGGAAAGTCACCTTTGGAATCCAAGTTGCCTTCCCCATTGAAACAAGGTTTGATGTTCCCATATGCCACAATTTTTAAGGTTGAAGACTAATCACAATTCCATGCAAGTCCTTGCATGGATCCATGACCACTCCCTTGCAGGCAAAATAATGAAAGTAGTCAATAAGAATGCGTAATCAGGATGCCACATAATCCTTCCCATTCTCAAATTCTTATGAAGTATCTTTTTTTGACCAGATTCAAATTTTACAAGAAACCGAGGATTCAAATGGTCAGAATACTAAATATGACAAAGTGGACTACACCCATTACAAAGGAGATTATGAACAAATGACAGCCATTGGACATTCCTGATTCCTGCCCGGATCGCCTTACCATACTCTTATAACAACTATAGTGGAGAAAGACATCCTTACTGTAATTGGTCAAGTCTAGCTGTATACATGAGTCAAGACAAGAGTCCAGCCATAAGTCATTTTTGTAAAGTTTGGAAATTGTGTCCATGCAGTGAAGATTTACTACTGCTCTTCATTGCATGGATAATCTTAACGATCAAGATTTTTAAGGAACATCACAGAACCAGAAACATTTGTCTATATCTAGGAGCCCTTAAAGATCCTATGGATTACAGAAGTAAAACATAGAATAACTGTAACACATCATTTAACTTGATTGATTAAAATTTCTTGACAATCCACAGAATAACACTGGTAAATCGTCTTAAAAGTCCTTGTGACTCTGGCTCTCCATTAATACAAGGCCAGAAACTGAAATCTTCCATGTTTTGTCAGTCCTTGTCTTTAAGGAATTTGTTACAACCACCCTTAAGGTATACCTTACTAGATCTCTTCAGCTGTAAAGGAAATCATTTTATGCTATTAGGATAAGAATTCAGGATAAACTGAACATCTATGCCCTCTTTCCATCCTCATCATTGTTGAATCTATTGCATCAGGCAAACATTACAAGTTTGTTGCCAATATATTTTGTTGACTGACTTGCACAATCATGAACACCACATTGGGATGGACCACAAAAGCTCCATGTTTGACTCACCTTGACTGGAAGTGTCCCTTAAAATCATACTACACATTGCCGGTTGCCCATCTTTTCAACCAAGAAATTTGTGTGGCGTTATACCTTATTGCTTTAAATGACTCGACACATTTTGTAATTGGATTCCAAATGGCAGCACCTCAGTTGAGGTCCATTGGGACCACCTGAAAATGTTAAATTAGCATGCATTTAATCTGGCAGCGTGTACTAGATGAAAAAAGAGTGATGATACTTTGTAATTAACCTTCTGTATACAATAGTACCAATCTTCATGTCTTGTCATTGGGTATTAATGCTTCATCTGAGTCTGTGTTTGGGGTTACCGACTGGAGAAAATGGTAGTACTTTCAGAAGAATTTTGGAACCAGGGCAAGGAATACGATTACAATGGAGTAGGATGGAATGTATTGATCAAGGTTATCAGTGGGTTAAGCAAGCTATATGTCAAATATACCTGGAAGTTTCCAACATGAACAAGTTTCTATAAAGTAATATTCCATGATCCTATTTGTAAACCTGTGCAATTCTCTATAAATATAAATGTATGTTAGTGAATACCACAAACCAGGTTGAATTCAATGAATACAATGTGCTTAAGATTTTTTCATTGGATTTCATTGCAATTTTTTTTATTGGCACCATAACACAAATTAAAAATGTGCTACTTAGCCAATAACTATATGGAATACGGTAATTCATCCTCAAGGGCCAGGGAATTTTCAAGCGTATTCCACAGCGCTTTGTGCCAAGATGGTACACCTCCAGGTAATCTTGACGTTCTTCCCAGACCCATTCTATGACCCAAAGGTTCTTGCATAAAATACAAGCAAACTTTTGTATGCTATCAGCAGAATTCAATGAGTGTCATACATTTCTTCATGGTATTGATGCTCCAGTTTATCTGTACCTCATTCACGCATGTTGTGTTGGTTGAACACAACCTACTTGAGTAGAATCTGACATATTCTATGACATATCTTGTACTCACTGTAGTTTAGCATGTGTACAGTTCCAGGTTTTCAAGGTCTCTGCTGGTCTGTTGTATACATTTAAATTGTATTAATCATGTGCCCAATTGCCATTCTATGAGACAGTCCTAAGCATTTCAGAGCTGAAATCATTATCTATATCATTCTTTCAGCAGCATACCTTAAATTAGCATAGACCACATGAGTTTCTTTTACTGTAAACATCAAATGCAACATGGCCAAATAAGACTGCTAGTGACTAACCACAGGCAGTACGCCCGATGATTGTTGACTGGATTGATAAATGCATTTTCCAAGGCTCAGAGGTGCCTCTAATTCCTATGAGATTACATGTACACAGATTGTTCCATAATTCTCGAAGAGCTGAAAGATGTTATGCTTCACATAATCATTATTATAAAGACCATAAAATACTGAACTCCACCTAAAATGGAGAAATGGCAGATAAATCATCCCCAGTTAGCTCACTTACTCCCCAGACATGGCTTGATAGATTGAAACCAACTAGCATGATTGTAACCAACTACCATGATTTAAAAATAGTAATAAAACATGCAGTATAGCTACCTTGCCACCAAGAAATCATGGACATGGCTGGCTAGTTAGCCAACTTTGCTTGTAAAACTAAAGACAAGGTTATGTAACTATGAATAACCTGCTAAATTAATTTACCCTGTTTCAGCCTTGGTAGCATTGACATTTGCCTATGAAGGTTATGTATCATGGAATGGCAAGAGTACCAACCAGAGGCAATGTGCTAGCCCCAACATACCTCTGATAATTGTTGTGTAGTGTCAAAGCAACTTCAAAACAATTCATAAGCTAAAATGTGTACAGGTCAGTGGTCAGGAACCACCTTTACTAGGGTAGCTTATGTCACAATAGCAGCCAAAGAATGTGCTCCATATGCAAAGCACAGTGAACTTCAGACTTTCTTTGCTTAAGTACTAATCAGACCAAAGTAGAAATGAAATGACAAGTTGGGGAAGGGGGGGGGGGGTGTAATTGCAGCCAGTATCTACACCAGGCATAAGTATGTATCACCTGTATTTTTAAAATGGTTTAATGATCTCAGAATAAAACAAAACCAATCCGTCTCCAGACAACTGATCACCTGTATTGCAGATGTCCATTTAACATGTTGCTGTTTCACTGTCCCTGCTGAGTTTGTCAACTAAGGTCACCTGCTATGCATGGATGTTTGATTCTGGGGTCTTTTAATTGTGTATGTGGCTTTTGCTGCACGGAATAATTCTCAAGATGCCCATTTCCCCTTCATTCCCACAAGGATTCTGTTGTACTACTGGATGCAGAAGCATGCATAAAAATACGCTTTCCTTTCTCTAATTAAATAAGACTCTTACAGAGAATCACTTTGTCTGGCAATACAGGTCAGACTCTTTATATATATATATAGAATGTGAAGACGTAATTTAACAGATTATAAGAAATATATATGATAAAAGTGATTCCAGTCAATACTAAGCAGAGAACAGTAACTGATTCCAAACAAAGAAAGCATTTCCTTTTATTGTAATGGCACAAAGAACACTTACCCAGGAAGAGTGTATCATATTTGGCACTGGAAAAAAGATACAAGAGCTAAATTCTGGTGATAACTCCCAAATCTGAAACAAGCTTTCGCAGTTTGAGTTCTGAGAACACATGACATGGTCCTTGTCTTTTCAAAATTCTGAGACTAAGATGACCAAGCCATCCCATGTCCCCAGATGGCATCTTGAAAATAGTTCCATGGATCCATTAGATCTCTTTAGCATCCTCCAGTCCTCAAGACACATTCAAGACATACAATCATCTCTACAACTTAAATAAACTTAACCCAATTAACAAATGCCAAACCATACTGCTTCATTCTTAAGGACTCATCCTTTCATCACGAAGAGTATCAAGCATTGAGCTGTAAAAATCAATTGAGAACATCTCCAAAGCCATCACTTTGAACCAAGGATGAAAGGAAAGTGTAGGTTAGGAATGAACCACTGTGAACTACTACCGCTACCATTCAAGAATCAGTACAGTACAAATTATAAAGAAATATGGACAAATAATCAGGAGGAGAAATGTAAAAGCAATTTAACATGATGCCCATGACAATAAAATAGTCATTTTGGGTCTATGGATTGACCTTAATTCCAGACATTTGAAGCTCAGGCCCCATTGACAACAGTTTAATCCTGGAGAGATAAATACGTAAAGGAGGGGGAAATCACGAGCAGAATTTTGAGCATGTCACCGAGGTAGCCATGAGCCACAGCCTTGTTGAGCCTTTTGTGTGTTGAGCAGAAGAGTGAAAGCTAGCTCCAATAAGAGCACAGGAGACTTATTTATTTTATAAAATATGAATACATTTCAGAATTCTGTATATATCTCCACTTTCCTAAGACTAGCTGTGACTCCACTCATTACAACAGCCCAACCGATAATTATTTACATGTCATCAGCAGAATGGAAGCAAGCTCATTGCAACTAATAACATCTGGAAATAGAAAACTAGTGGCCCTCAGACAGAACCCTGGGGAACACCATGGGGTTGAGGGTGAAACCATCAGAGAACTGCACCAGCATCTTTTCCATGTATTCTAAGATCACAATTTACAATATCAAGCAGCACTTTTTATCAAGATAAAGGTGAACATAACATACTCAACCATCAGCAGACATAAGACATAAGCAGGTAATTTCTTACACAAACAAGGGCAGTTTCAATGCTTTGCTTGGCTCTAAACCTGGACAAACTCAGAAAATTTAGAAATTCAACAGTATATACTTCTGTAGCTGGGAAAGAATTACATGCTGGAGAAAGGCAAAATTGCCAAGAAAGGCAAACTGAAAACTGGCCAGAAAGAATTTAGGTTCAGAATTGTGTACTATTTTTATGTCAAAACCTCAAAGTTTATTGAAGTTAAAAAAATCTCATTTGAAATTCAGTTTAACATATAAAATCCCAGATTGCCACATAATTTTCATTCACTTTCACAAAACTGTTATTGAGAATGCCTATCCTGAACAGTTCTAATCTTCTGCTGAAACCATTATAGTACCAGTTAAATTCGGTGTAATCAACATTTAATTAATTAGCAATCAAAATTCTCCCAACATATTTGAAAAGTCAAGGACCACACAGCGGCGTTTATGAAGGTGATAATATCACCCAATACTATCTGAACCATGAGCACTCTGGTGCTGTAGGAACGTGGCCAGGCAAGAAAAGGTCTGGGTGCATTCTGTGCACTCATACAGCACTTCTGCCGGGGCTGTTCCATTACCCTCTTCCTCCTCTGTATCTTCTTCCTCCTCCATTTCCTCATCATCATGTTCCAAGGCTAAGGCAGGGTCCTGGCTGGATGTGGTAGTGGAGGATGTTTGCACATCCTTGTCATCTTTCCCCGGAGATTGATTTTGGTGAGTGTCAAGATGGCGCTTGAGGGATGATGCGTGCTGGAATCGGCGTGGACAATGGGGGCATTTGTGCACCTCACCAGCAAGCTCCCTTCTATGGTAACGCTGGTGACGCTGGTAAACACATAGCAATCCAAAGCCCTTGCCACAATCATTACACTGGAAGGTCACCCGAGGCTTTGGTGAAGAGGACGATTCTTTGGAATCTGGGGGATGTTGACTATTGCAGCTGTGGCTGTCCAATTCAGATTTGTCTGAAAATGTATTTCCACATTTTGAGCAAGGAAAGGCATTGCTTTCCCTTTTGTTTTCGGATGTGCTTTTCTCCACTGTGAGCTTTACTTGCGTCCCTTGATCTTTCTGGTCCCTTTTGCTTTCTACCGCACCTCCTTCTGTCTCGGGCTTTGATGGTGGTACTTCCGAATTATGATACATTGCTATATGCCTCCTTACATCACAACGCTGTGGAAAGTGTCTCCCACAGAAAACACAGGTGTGCAGAGTCCCCTTGTGGTATCGCATATGCCTTGAAAGACTGCTGGAATGCACAAATACACGGTGGCAGAGTTTGCATGGATACACTCGGGCATTGTGGTTAGCTTGATTCCCACGTGGGGGCCTACCCCGCGGTTTTGTCTCCTTGCTAGCTGCCCTACTCTCAATTGGCTGCTTTGCTGATTCTAGGTTTACTAAATCTTCCTGCGCCTGATGAGAGAGGTGGTGCTGCTTTAAGTCAGATAATTGCTGGAAACGATTCCCACATAAACCACAGCGGTAAGGTCTGAAAGTGGTATTGAGATTCGGGACATTTGTTTCACTTGAATTTTTCTTATAGGCAGGCATATCTATATTGGGTTTACTACGGGTATCATGTACTGTCTCCTTCTGCATGGGAGGTCTCTGGGTGGCTGAAGGAGAATATGTGGACACAGAGGGGACATGAGAGATTTTTCCATGAGCATGACTAAGCAAATGGCTCTGCAAATCAGAAAGCCAGAAAAAACGTAGTCCACACATCTTACAGGGATATGACTTGTCAGTGGCGTTGTCTTGGCCTTCTCCAAACTTCCTGAAGGGCTTGGACCCTGCAGTGCCATGCCTTTCATCTTGGTGAGCTCGTAAGGCCTCCTGTTTAAGGAAACGCTTTCCACATTGCTTGCAGCTATAAAATCGCTCATGGGCATGATCTTGAAGGTGCTGCCGCAACTCCTCTCGTTCACCAAAGACTCTGCAGCACAAGGTGCACTTATAGCTCCGTTCCAACGTGCGGTAGCGCTGATGTCTTTGTAAGGCTAGCCGCGTGCTGAATACCTGGCTACATGTCTCACATCGGAAGCGTGCAGGTCGTGGAGGAACAAGGGTGTTAACACCATTACCGCTCTCTGCTGCCTTAGGTGTTGCAAGGATCACGGGGGAGGCCTGGGGATCCATAGAGGGGGCATGAGGAGTGGCTTGAATGACAGAGGTAGGCTGGGACTCCATTGGGGGGGCATGAGGAGCTGCCAGAATTACAGGTGTAGGTTGGGATTCAAGAGGGGGTGCATGAGGTGGGGCCTGAATGACAGAGGTTGGTTGGGACTCCATCAGGGGCGCATGAGGGGTAGAGAGAATCACAGGAGTAGGCTGGGACTCCAAACGAGGGGATTGAGTAGATGCTAGTATCATTGGGGTTGGCTGAGATGCAAGAGGGGAGGCTTGACTCCATGCTAAAATTGGGGAGGAAGGTTTACCAATGGGAGGTGAAGTGTAGTTAAACTCTGCCGCTGACCGGTTAACCACTGTAAGCATTCCATTTTCATGGAGCGCAAACTCAAGAGGTGCCCCAAAGCCATTGGTGTGGCAGTCATACGGGAAGGGTTCCACAGGCCCATGTACAGCCATGTGAGTCAGAAGATCAGGGTAGTGGCTGAAACCCTCCCCACATTCAGTACAGATGAAGGCAGCTGCCCCACCTACCTGCTCACCACAACTGGTATAGTCCACCAGGGAGTATTCCATGATAAGAGGAGAAAGGGTTTTGATTGCAGCGGCGACAGTAATACCAAAATAGCTTTTTATGGGTGTGGGGAACTCAGTCAATTAAAAATATGTTTTTTTTAATTGTGGTCATTCTGAAGATACTGTTGGAAAGGGAAACATCTTTCTGTATCATTAAGCCTCTGCAAGTCACCTTTTTGACATAAAACATGTAAGACAGCAATGTGCAGAACTAATTAGACTGACCGGAAAGGCTTTGGGAAATGGTACAATGTAATGAGTGATGGACTGAATAACCTTTTGCCACTGTGACAATCATTAAAAGTGCAGAGTCCCTTATACAGAGTTAGTGCAACATTTAACTCTTGGAAAAATGCATGATAAAGAACTTGATTTTATCACTTCATGGTCGTTAAAGAGTTCCAACAGTCTATTTCTGTAAAGATTAACCATTTTGTGCAATTTATTCTGAACACCCAGAGCTGTTGCTCCAGTATGAACTCCTTGAAAATGTTCCAACACATTCCACAGTTAGATTAGGTACCTAGCCTTGGTTTGTGACACCTTGGGTTTGTAGAAGTCCTCTCTTTTGCTCAGATATTTAAAGTGCAAGATTGTACAGAAGTCATCCTTATGACGCCAAGGTTGTTTCCAAGCCACTTCCTCTTCAGACTTGCTGTTAAGCTGGAATTCCTTTAGTTCTTGTAAGGTTGTTGATCACTTCACACAATTTGTGGCATCTTCACTAACCCAAAGAAACCAAGGTAAATAAACGTACACAAATCAACAATGGAACATCTGTTGCTCCTAGGCTATCCTTGCCTTCCAGTTTCCAAAAAACAAAGCTCTCCATATGTCTTGAGGATACAGATGCAGGATTCACTGAAGAAACAGTTGTTCTGTTCACAAAATACCAAAACCTTATTTGTCTCTCCACTTCATGTCTTTAGATCAGCGTCTAAGGAAATGAGACACAAAGGAGAAAGAGATGAGAAGTCAGTGTTCCCATGAACAAATTACAAATGGGTCTCAGTGTTGAGATAGGGAGCTGGCAGAGTGCAACAGAGACTATGGAGAAGGTAATTCTGGTCAAAGTATTAATGCTTTGATTCTTAATTAGAGCACGTGAGAAAGGTTTTGACAAAAGCATGGTTCTGACTGATATAGTTATCTAATGCTAGCTAGTAACAATGAATTTGTATCACAAAAAAGCTCATTCAAAGCATTTAACAAAGTTATTATCTGTAATACAGCAATGCGCAAAATCAAATGAAGGTTTTGAAATTCGTGGTTGGCACTCAAGGCAATATATTTGGTTTTGCAGTAACTAAAATGAACATGGTGCACTGGCAAACATGTTCATGTGACAAAAGCCTGGAAGCTCACTAAACTGGACAAACAGCTAAAGTGGTAAAAATCTCTACATTATGGGAAAAAAGGTTTTATACATACGCTATGTACTGTAGTGTTTTATAAACTTATTTCTTCTCTTGTGAGGAGGGAAACATGAGATAGTGGGTCAAGCTAACAGGGATATACGTCACACTTGGCCAAGTCCCAAGCAAGTCACAAGTCCTTCTAGTCTGACGTGAAATTATAAATCTTTATTTTCAATTCCCAGGCTGAGGGTCAAGGCACTAGCACTGTGGTGCACTGGTGGTACAGTATGGTTTGAAAATATGGTACTGAATGGAATTACAATGGATGAACTTTTTCATATAGGAGTTCAGTATCGTCTGAACCCTTTCCATACCATGGTCTGGCCTGCCTTCTGCTTATGATCCTTTCCATTGCCATCTCTCTCTCCTTTCTAAATGGAAGAGTGTACTGTTTTCACAAAGATCAGAAGGTGGTTTTGTACCAGATATTTATGTACTTTAGAAGCACACCCTTTCCTTATGAACAGTAGAGAAAAAAAAGTAGTTTTGGGCATTTTGACTCTTTATACCGAACTGAATAATTTCATTCAGCTCAGTATGAACATTCATTGAGTGAATTACTGATTCATTCAGTAAACCCCCACCCACCCGAGATGAAGTGCTGATAAAAATACAATACATATTCTCAAATGTTTAATCTTTGACATTTCAATAATGTATAAAAATCCATCCAGAATGTAAATTTTCCATTGCATATACATATCATGACCTACCTTAGAAATGTTGAAATAATAACAATCAAAAAACGGGTCATACAGTATTCGAAGTTGCAGAAAGTGCTCAGAAAGTGTTCAAATGACATCATTGAAAAATAAACAGATACTGACACTCTTATGTAAAAATATGATTTCAACATTCTCTAAAAATAGCAAAACTTTCCATAGGCCTACTTAGTTTTAGAAACATCTACTATCTTTCTTAGGTTGGCTAATATATATCTAGACATTAATGAATTTAGCCATTTAGCAACCTTATCTACAGTACCACGGAAGAATGAGAAGCAAAAATGAACTTAACTTGCATAACCGGTGTAGACTGCTTGGTGAATTTAACCCCTTAACTCAGTGAGCAATTACTATGTTGTTTCCTGAAACGTCATGCATGAAAAATTGCTTTTGACTTTTGTTTCCTGAATGATTGATATCATGCCCATAGCGTGAACCACAGGTTCATCAACAATATACCAATACAAAAGTGCAACTGGTTATTGATACATCCTATGTCCTAAAAATATCTTTGCTATTTAAAATAAAATTTCTGACAATTCCTGTACTCACAGCATAAGGTCAGTTTCATACGAATACTTTCCAAACCAGAGAATATACACCAACTTAAACAGCTACCACAACCACAAAGTCAATAGCTAGGTACTGACTGCAGCTCAACACTGCAGAATTTTTAACTGCATGGTTTCTTGAAATATGTCATCCTGAAGGACACCTTTTACGGACTGAAAATTCCATCACAGTCCAACTCAGAATCTTTTCATTTATGGATGAAACAAAATTGGCGCTACTCTTGCTCCCTGCATCCACTCCAAATGTTAGACTAAATATTCTTTAAAAACGCAATTAAAATCCAGTTAAAATATAAAATAAACAATACATTAAAATATTCTTTTAAAAAGATCAAACTTTCCTCTTAAAATAAAACCACTTCCTCTCTACTTGCCAATAAAATATCTATCCATCCTTAAAATTCAACAGACCTATATAAGCTATTCCGACTTGAGTCCCATGTGAGAAATTCTTGTTGCAACTGCTTAATCTAGCAAGTTAGAAGTTGACAGTACTGCCACCAATCAATACATGAACACTGTGATCAGAACTGTTAACATCTGTGATCCTACCACCTTTGTGCTATGTATTACTCTTGACTCACCTTCAATCACAGCATGCCACTGTTAATGTTTAAGGCAAGTGCCACCTTGTGACCTTGATTTGTATTGTGAAGAAGTAGTCTGAACTAAGAGAGAGAAACCTCAAGGTCACAAGGTGGCAGGAGCCAAAAGACAAGAACCAAATATTGGGATGCACTTATTATCATTATACTTATTATTGTAGCTAGCAAGCTATGTGTTTGTTTGCAAGGTGTAATTTGTATTTGTCAGCAGAATGTGATAGTAACTAGCTAGTTACATTTATTGCTTTGTTTGTATTGTAGCTAGCTAGCTAGATTTGTCTTTGTAAGGTGGTATTTGTACTTTTCAGCTGAATGTGCAAGTAGCTAACTAGATAGCTAATTTGACTTTCACGCACTTTGCTAGCTATCAAACCAATACAGCTTCATCATGTCTCTTATGAACAAATAGTTCATTTTAATATTCGTACTGCAAGCCAAGGTATTGACTTCTAATCTTAAGTACCGTTTGCTAGCTAGCTAGCAACTTAACGTTAGTTAGCTAACTAGCTAGTGTGAAATGCACCAGGTCATTCATTCATTCATTAGTGGATACAACTTTGAATCCAGCAACTGTATCTCTTTTGAATTCTTTTAGGGATCTTTGCTGACCCATCTGGCCATTTTTGTTTTATCTCTTCAGAAGGTAGAGACACAGGTCAAACTTTTGCCATAGATGCTGACTGAAGTTACCCTGCTCCCACCCAAAGCGTAACGTGAGAGCAAAATGGCCGCCACGTGAATAAGGCTAATTATAGTACCACCTATTGGATCTTCTCTGAATCTGCAGCTGAGTAGGCTACTGTTGTCCAAGTCAGACTACAAATAACCAACACAACATTTAGCCAGGCAAAACTGATGCAACACAATAGATAAATATCACTGCCATCAGTGAATGTCTCATTTATTTGCCGATAGGCCGATGGCAGTCAACAAGGCGAATATCGGCCGATACCGATGTACGGCCGATACATCGTTGCATCCCTAACACTTATACATTAAGACCAATTGAAAATGAATTTTTCATTTTCAGTTTTGTTTTGACCTGGGGAACCAGTTGTGTTTAACTATATGCATGGAGATAGAAAAAAAATGTGAAGTCACTCAGAATTTCTGTAAAGCACATCAACTGAATAATAACACCACTGAAACATCAACTTGGAGCATATCTGATCTTGCTATGAAACACCCAAAATGTTCTGTTTGTCAGACATTGTCAGCATTCATGAAGATGCTCTACAAACAAAAAATTAAGAATGGCATACAGTGGTTCTTAAAACAGTAATAACACTCATTATGAATAGCATTAAAAGGTCTACAAAACAAAGCAGAATGCTACAATAGAACATATTAAATAGCATTAATGTACAATTTAGGACACAATAGCTTTCTTCTCCAAAACGTTTTTCACACTTTGAAAGAATCAAAAGACTGCACTCTGCACAAATGCAACATTGTCTTTATTTGGCAAGTACGTTACAATACTACAGCGAACACTAACAATTTTTCTGTTACTCAGTGCTGTCAACGTTATGTCTACCACAATCCATCAACCTTCAGGTTATTACAAGAAGCTGGCTGGCTACATGTGCAACCAATGTTTTTGGCTAACAGCCATCTAGCTAGCTACCTCCCTATAAATAGTATAAGTAACTATCAAACGCTATCTTGGTAACTAGATAAAGAAAAAGGCGGCCATTTTGAATTTCTTCAATTATCATGTTGCATCCATCTAGCTGTCAACATTTGGGAGGGGTTGTACATTTACCCGCAGCCATGTTTTCTAGTCAAGTTGATAACGAGCTAGCCAGCTAATTATTCGTTTTAACGTTGTATATTATACATAGCTCAATGCTTAAAATAGCCTTTCCTGGCAAACCACTGCTGGCGGCCACTCCAGCCAGCTTAATAACTGGGCGTTTGCTGAATACTCCTATTAGTAACACTGATAGGCGGTTCGCTTGCTATGTAACGTTATATTGCACTAGTAGTCACTTTTCAAAACCTGACATGTGCATATTTAACAACGAAACCATCTTGTGAGCTTCCGGGACAGGTCGCTAGCTAACTAACGTTATCTAACGTTGCAGCAGTTAGCTTAAGTTAGTGGTTATAACCCGAGACATCAACGAATTAGCGGTCTGGTGTTAGTTTTTAAAACGCAAGTGAAGTGGCCATGTTCTGCTATCAACGAGAACTGGTTTACGAAGTAGCTAACGTTAACGTAACCATTATTTTTTGTAAGCAGTATACCATGTTTAGAACAGCGAAATGCTCTAGCTGTTAGGTAGTTTGGTTTCCAAATCAACTAAACAAACAACGTGTAACTTTATCCACAAAAATTACATGCACACAAAAACAAAGTAGACTTTCCAGCTAGCCGTCTAGCGAGCCATCATAGCAGATTAGCTAGTGGTTGCTGCTTTTGTTTGATACCGCTGCGTAACTAGTCTAGCTAGCTATTGCGAAGAAAAGGCCTGAAGCTAGCACGTATAGCTACGTTTAATGTCGCTAACGCCTGCTGGCTTGCTACGATTTTAAAATAATTTTTCTGCGACAACCAGTTTACACTTACCAGGACGAAGAGGAGTGGTTTCTATAGAGCTACGCTACGTTAGGGCCACAAACACTTAGTCTTTTTCCCAGTGCTTTTCAAAGTAAGCTTTAACTTACAAATGGTTATCTTATGTTAGCTACGCGGCTAACGCAAACAGCGTAACAAACCACACACTCGTTTACGCCTAGTAGGTAGCTAGCAATCTAACAAAAAGCAACCCAGGGGAAAGAGGGCGGTGACAGTTTTTAGGGGGGTGGAGGAAAAACGAAAAGTCGTTGTGATAGTGACGTTAGCGCAGTGGTTAGAAATACAATAGCTAGCTAGCGCAGAAACGGCACGCAGGGCAATTGTCACACGGGAGGTTGACACTGAATCGCTCCATAATGTTGGCAGCATATTTCTGTTTTATTTTGCATACGAAATGCATAAAATAAGGTGCTATTGATATCCTGAACTAACATGCCTTTGATGCATTTTATATTTTATGTATTTGCATTTTATTTGATCTGAGGGAACCGCTCTAAAAATGACAAATAATCGGGGGGAATGAACCCAGTCATTCCTCAGATAATGTGAATTTGACAGTGCTGGAGGTAGAATTCTTTTTAAACTATTCTCTGTTTTCTTTTGTTAACTATGGATGAGATGGTGAGACTGGCACCTGGTTATTAACAAGTGTTGTTGAATAAGCACACAAACTCCATTTGTCTGGAGCAAATAGCATGTTGGCCATTTATGTTGTGGTTGGGCTTTACCAGTATTCCCTTACCCAGTGTGCACCCATTAAATAAAAAAAAAAAACTGTACAGGTTGCATGAATATTTCAATTTTATTTATCGGTAACTTTTTTTCTTTCAGCAATCCCTCCAACTCACAATCATCCCACTTTCTCAGATGACATGATATTTTGGTGTAAAGCTTCAGTTACAGAGAGCTCCATCCCCAACCTAAATGGATATACTTCAGTTCTTTTGTGCTGGAGGTCTCTCTGGCTAAGATCAGCTGGTAAATGAATGTAATTTAATGTAATGTACACCTCATACTGCCAGCGGATTTAGAGGATGTGCTAGTGGGAGCTAGTTAGTAGGAGCCACGACCCAAGATGGATGACATTAAAAGCATATGAAATCTGTTCTTCACTCTCTGCTTGGAATTTCCTGTACAGGTTTAGCATTGAGTCACAGAGATGTCTTTACTTCTACATCACTTTTCTGTCAGTATATATATACTGATACACACACACACACACACATATATATATATAATTTTTTTTTCTTTTCTTTTTTACTAGTTCCTGCTAATGTCATCTCTAAAGAAAGACGTTAAGTTTTTTTCCTATTGGTTGTAGTGGAGGATTGGTTTGTTTTTATTCCAAGGGGCCTTGTCATTTTTGTCCCAGCATTTGTAAGATAAGCCCCGGCTACACTGACAGTGCTTATGTAACTTGTACTTGTATTTGCCTCTGAAAAGTTAGGTGTATACTTGGTGGACTCTGTCCTTTTCGGTTTCTCCAAACTTTAAATCCCGGAAAAGGGCTAATATGGAATGTCAGCATCTGCTTAATAGGTGAGGATGCAGGGCAGTCTTCCAAAAGGATTGTGACTTTTCACCTTGGGCATTCAGGGTTAAGATGGGGTTCACAGGGTTTACCCTGCAAACACATCCTGCTTGTCCTGTATTTGTTGTATAGGTTGGTGTTTTCATCTAGCTTATTTTCCAGTTTGTGCAATTTTCTTTTACCTCCTATAACTTCTCTTACCCCTCCTGTACCCTTGGATTTTCTTTGTTAGATAATAATATACAAAGAATAAGGCTAATAGTTTACTTGAAAACATTGTACTTAATACATGAGGTGCATGATGTTCAACCCTTCCTACACCTTGTTTTGAAAAAGAGTTACCCTTACCTCTCCACCACTGCTTTAATGCTGGCGTACTATTGTTATGTGCATATGTACATTCCCTTGCTCCCTATTAACTGACAAACATCTACATTACAGTTACATATCAACTTCACACACTGAGTCAAGAATGATATGAATGAGGCTGAAGTTGGCTTCTTATTCACAGCTTCTCATTCGGCTCATTGGAAAGGAAGTTGGTTTCTTACTGCAATGCCATGCTGTTTTTCAGATTTTTTTTACTCTGTGAAGTGCAAATAAAAACTAGCTGTTGCATTTAGAGTTGGACTTAAACTAAGGTTTAATTAGCAACATAAAAATTATTTGATAATAAAATGTAAGTTGATATACAAGTATATGCAGTTGTAGGTTTGTACATGCAGGTAGGATCTATGCAGAAATGGCACAAATTTTGTGGTCTTTTGTTACCATTCCAGCATTTTGAATATGTTTAAGAGGTTAATTTATGTCAGGCCGTTTTTTAAATTAACTTGAAGATACTAGAATAAACATTAGGAGAAAGCTGTTTTTGCCTGGCCTGAAATGATTTAAAAGAGAAGCTAGCTTGGCACAAACAGCAATTTTGTAGTGACACAGAAATTTTTAGTGTGTGTAAAGTATTAATAAACTCCCACCTACATTATCTGCGAAGAGAAGTCACTTTGCGTGTGGCCTGAAATGATTTTAACAATCGAAATGGGAACAGATGATGATTTTGTAGTTACAAATGCATTTGCAATATGTTTAAGATGTTAATTTATGTTGGTCCAATTTTTTTAAATGCTTGCTTAAAGAGACTAACATTCTCTAATTTTCTTCCCGACAGTTCCATTGTTCTATCACGAGGACATAGTTTATGTGTGGTGTGAAGTGTACATACATTTGCAAAGATTTCCTGTCAACTTCCTATGCTTACATGCTATACAAGAACAATACAATATTTTGCATGAAATATTTTAAAGCTTAAATTGCCCACTTAAAATGACATTTTTGCTTGTGTGGAGGGCATACAGTACAGTAATTCCGTTACACACTGGAATAGCTAACATATTATGGAAACCTTACAGTAATAGGCCTTTTACTGCCACAAAACAATGTGTTGTTTCCATGTTTCATTTGTTCAAAAGGGCCTCCAATTAAGCATTATGAGCTTCATCCTCTTCCAGACGTCATGTAATGTTCCACTTGAGTGAAGACTAAAGTGATTTCACTCCTGTTTCTCCAATGAGTCTTTCAATGACTACTCCCCAAACCTTATATGTGGGAAAAAAAAATAAATAAAAAAATATTTCTAAAACTATATTTTTGACAAAAAAAAAAAACAAACACGTCCAACCATGATTTCAGCTCTAATTTTAGCTAGGGCTGTGAGTAGAAAATGAACTTTAAAACTTGATATTCACTCACAGAGTTCAAGTCATGCATATTAAAACCATTAATTCACATGTTTCTATAGTAACAAAGGCTTATAAATTTCCTGTTGTTTTGAGGCTAGCAACAGATGTAGTTTTATGTTCCAGATCTAGCTTATAAATCCTTCAACATACGTATCTGTCAATTTGCTGCTTTGATGTCTTTCACTCATAAGACATACATTTTTTAATCTTTTATACATTTATTACAGATTATACTAAAATTGAAAACAAATACAACGAGCTTCCTTCAATGTCAGAACAACAACACAATATCAAACAACACTTTTGCAGTAAAGATAACATATAGCAATTAAACTGACCAGCTCAATAACATTCACTAAGAAGCTTTTACAAGGATTTACAGCACAAATGTTTGTCATAGCATATAAAACAATTAATATATTTCAAAACAAATGTTAGTAAGGTACATAGATTTCTGTTGTAAGTCTGAATGCATAGTATTATACATTTGTATTGGTAAGCTTCTAATTTTACCAGCTTTTTTGGTTTGTCAGAGCTGCACAGTTAGAATTCTCTATCACCTGACAATTATGAGATGATACTCACTTTGCTCTTTTCTCAGAGCGAGTAAACTCCACTTTTCTGGAGATGAACTTAAAATGAAGTCCTTTGCAACCCTGTTGCTTGGAGAGTATGGAAGTACTGTAGTCCCTGGGTTTATAGCCCAACGTATCCTGATCCCCATTCCAGTGCATAAAATATAGCCACGTAATGGGTTTCTCGCATGTCGAGTGATGATCCCACTGCCTTTACTGGATTCCAGGCTCCAACACTGGTATTCATACTTCTGCATCAGAAAAGGACTTTTCCTTACTGCGACTGTTGATGACGGAGTTTGAATGGGAGTTGGACCGGGACACCTCTTCGGTGAAAGCCGTCTCCAGCACTGTGAGGATGGACTTGCGCACCTTGTCCTTGAAGTCCTGGCCCATGAAAACGTACAGCAGCGGGTTGAGGCAGCTGTTGAGAAAGGCCAGGCTGGTGGCGATGGGGATGCCGATGGTGGTGATGTGATTGAGAGTGCTGTTGTACTCAGCCATGTGGCTGACCATCTCGATCAGAACCAGGATGTGGTAGGGGGCCCAGCACAGGAAGAAGGCGGTGATGACGGCCGCGATGATCTTGAAGGGACGCCCGGAGCGGCCAGAGAAAGAGCGGTTCCTCTTAAGCCTGTGGATGATAACAGCGTAACAGCAGACGATGATGGCGAAGGGGACCACAAAGCCCAAGAGAAAGCGGGTGATGATCATGGCCCGGTGGCGGAATGCCCTCAGCTCCACCACGGCAGGCGTCTCATAGTCCTCCGAGAACGCGAAGTTGTTGAAGCAGTTGATCACGTTCTCATCGTGATAGGCGGGTGCGGTATCCCGGAAGGCAAAATAGGGGGCGCTGAGGATCAGGGCGAGCAGCCAGACAACCAGGCTTACCGCAGATGCTTTGCGGGGGCTACGGTGATTCTGGGCCCAGACCGGATGCACCACGGACACACAGCGGTCCATGCTGATCACCACCAGGATGTAGACGCTGGCAAACATGTTCAGGAAGCTCAGGGTGCTGTTGAGCTTGCACATGAACTTGCCAAAGGGCCAGTGGAAGCCCATGGCTGTGTAGGCCACACTCAAGGGCAGGAAGGCGGTGAAGAGGAAGTCGGCGACAGCCAGGTTGAGGAACCACACCGTGTTCACTGTTTTCTTCATCTTGAATCCCGTCACCCAGATCACCACACCATTCCCCAGCACCCCCAGCACAAAGGCCAGGCAGTAGACTATGAGGGACATGATGTTGAGCGACTTTCTCAGCTCCGCGTGCTCGTCCTCGTAGTAGTCCTCGTAGTACTCCTCCTCTGTACTGTTGTAAGGGAATGTGTGGTTGCTGGGAGCTGTCTCCACACTACTGCCCAGATATGGTGCAGTGGTGGTCTGGAGAAAGGCCATCATTGCTGTTAAACCTAAAAGCAGAGCAGGAGACATCTGAGGGTTTGTTGAAGGCATGTTATTTAACTGCAGGTTATTTAGACTCAAGGCTATTAAACATTCTGCAATTCAGCTGCAAATGTCAAATGTGACCTACTTTTTAAAATTTCTGTATTCCTGCCAAATAGTACCTTCCCTATATGCAAATATATGAGCAGTAATTTAGCCCTACTTAAAAGCATTACAAAGGATTTCTTACAACTCCATTATTGTATCTGTAGTGACCTTTATTTTACACTAGAGGGAGCCAATGTCCTACATACGGCTCTGCAATAGATCCAGTTCTAAAATTACTCAAGAGTGCTGTAAATTCTGTCTGCATCCACATTTTTTTGCATTCATACACCAAAACTTTAGCAGCATATCCTTCAAGTCCTGTAAGTTGCGAGGTGGAGCCGCCTTTGGATCGGATTTGTCGGTCCAGCACATCCCACAGATGCTCAATCAGATTGAGATCTGGAAAATTTGGAGGGCAACACCTTGAACACTTCATCATGTTTCTCAAACCATTCCTGAACAATGTGTGCAGTGTGGCAGGGTGCATTATCCTGCTGAAAGAGGCCACTGCCATCAGGGAATACCATTGCCATGAAGGGGTGTACCTGGTCTGCAACAATGTTTAGTTAGGTGGCATGTGTCAAATTGACGTCCACATGAATGGCCAGACCCAGGGTTTCCCAGCAGAACACTGCCCATAGCATCACATTCCCTCCACTGGCTTGTCGTCTTCCCACAGTGCATCCTGGTGCCATCAGTTCCCCAGGTAAGTGGCGCACACGTACACGGCCATCCACATGATCTAAAAGAAAACGAGGCTCATCGGACCAGGCGACCTTCTTCCACTGCTCCAAGGTCCAGTTCCGATGCTCACATGCCTATTGTAGCCGCTTTCGGCAGTGGACAGGGGTCATCATGGGCACTTTGACCGGTCTGTGCCTACGCAGCCCCATACACAGCAGAGTGTGATGCACTGTGTGCTGTGATACATTCCTCCCGTAACCATCATTAAAATTTTCTGTGACTTGTGCCACAGTAGACCTTCTGTTGGTTCAGACCAGACGGGATAGCCTTCGTTGTCCTCGCGCATCAATGAGCCTTAGGCACCCAACACCCTGTAGCCGGGTTGTGGTTTGTCCCTCCCCGGACCACTGTAGGTAGGTACTCACCACTGCTGACCGGGAGCACCCCACAAGCCTTGCCGTTTCAGAGGTGCTCTGACCCAGTCGTCTGACCATAACAATTTGGCCCTTGTCGCTTAGGTCTTTACGCCTGCCCATTTCTCCTGCATCCAACACGCTGACTATGAGAACTGGTTGTTCGCTTACCATCTAATCTACCCAGACCTTGACATGTGCCCTTGTTTGGAGATGATCAACGTTATTCGGTTCACCTGTGAGTGGTCATAATGTTTTGGCTCATCAGTGTGTGTGTGTGTGTGTGTCTGTGTGTATATATATCATATATATATATATATATATATATATATATATATATATATATATATATATATATAAATAATATATATAATATACATATACATTAAATATATATATATATATATATATATATATATATATATATATATATATATATATAATATACATATACATAATATACATACATAACATACATACATAATAATATATATATATATATATATATATATATATATTTTTTTTTTTTATATATATATCATCGTTTCTCATGGGCAAACGCGTAAGTATTGAAATTGATTTCTGTGAACTACGTTTTAACCGGCACACAATGGTTACCACTATCGCTTTTTGCAATACAAACTCATTTACAACGACATTTCACACACTAGACAACAATCCTTTTTGATAATCAGGCAAAACTTCAACTTACGTTCAGTTACGAAGAAAACGTTTATAATCCAAACTGCAGATGAGTCAGTAGCTCTGCACAGATCCTGGACCCGTCGTCTACTGTCAGTTCAAAGCAACGGCAGGGAGTTTTAGGTTCTCAGAGTGTTGACGTCACGTTTTCGGTTTTAGATTACTGAGACAGTAACTCTACAGCCGAAAAGTGAGTGAAATTTCAATGTGTTTTTTTCCAAACTGTTCTGTTAATCTGTAGCCTATAAGAAAATTTTTGCTAATCAATTTCGATTTTGTGGTATGAAATGGCAACAACACTGTTAAAAGTCGCACAGCTCCATAGCTGGAATCCCACAAAACACAGACTGTTATTATGGGTGACTTCGACATTTAATTACATATCTTGCATTCTCATACAGCAAACCTGTGTTTATTTTGCATGACTCGAGGCGCAGACACAGGCTTGTCTTAATAGTTTTGCCCTCAGAATCTTTTATTTTGCAACAGAGAAAATCCCCGAACTAAACAGAAGAATATTAGTCTAACTGTTTGGATACAAATAGTTCCTGAAATCACAAGTTCCTCAAATCTGTGTGGTGAAAAATAGCATGGCATCAAAATGTTCATCAAAATGTTGGCTTTCTCGGTTTTAATTCAAAAGTAAACCTGCAGTTACACAATATACAGGTAGGCATTTGACAAACCTGTTTACCAGCTAATCTTGCAACTAGATTCATTTAATCTGCTCTGCTGGATAGGGTGCCTCAAGAGCATCCTATAAAAACTGTACATGTGAGGAATGACAAACTTAGCTCTGCAAATATTTTCAGCTTTTTGAAAGGGGTTGTTGCAAGTGGGAAAATCTTTGGAAAATAGAATACATTGCATCAAAAGAATAAATTGCTCCTTGTGTGATAGCAGTAAATCAGACTCCCACATACACAAGTTAGCTTATATTAAACATTCGGCACCTGCGCGACATATGGCCATTATTTACTGTCAGTGTTTTAAACCGAGGAATGTCAGCTTTTTCCTTTAAGAAGAGAGGAGGCGAGGCAAGGAATGTGGTCGAGGCTGCGGCCAAAGAAAGTTTGTCCATTTCCTCTGAAGGAAATAAATATGTCTGAAAATAGTTAGAGGCGATGTTTTACCATTACATCATTAAGCTGAACCATATTGAGATTTAAATAAGAATATCATTTTGCAAAATATTTTGTCAGTTACAGACAGACAGCTGTCAGTTTACTTTCACTGGAAGCTAATATTCAGAAGTGTGTGAATTCATCACTGTGATTTCCCTCCAAAAGAGTGGGAAACATTCTGCGGCACACATAACTTGTCTTAGTCTGTATATTTCCATGAAACACTTTCAGCCTGGTTCTGGTACCATCCTGTCCAAAAATAAATGGCAAAATTATTGTGGATTCAAGAGAGAACAGATTTTTGGAGCACAGCTTCGAAGGAAGCAATTCTGTGCGACTACTGCCCAGTAAAACATCTTGAAAGTGTGTGATGTACTGTATATTTCCTAGTTTAACAAAAGAAAAAGCTTATGAAGCACTTCAAATCAAATGGCAAGGTGGTCAGGAGCTTTATCAGAAAGAAATGCAGAAACCCTCCAGCCTTCCTGTAGTAGCTGTGCAATACCAATACAGTTGATGATTTTTTTGCTTTTTTGCGGGGTGAAGTCTTGTAGTTAGTGCAATAACTTTGTGTTGATTTCACCCTACATCTGTGTGTGTGTGTGTGTGTGTGTGTGTGTTTGTGTAAGTCTGTTTGCATGCATGTGTATCCCTCTGTCACACACAAGTCTTTGCATCATACCTCAGTGGTTATCTATGTGGAAGTGTTACAGATGAAGGCACGTCATGTTCTTAGTTTTCAGCATGGGAACCTGTATTTACTCTGTAATAGAGGCAATGCACAGTATTAATCCACCCTGCTGTAAAATTTTAGCAAAATTTTAGCAAAACCAAGATGTCTCTCTGATAAAATGATTGTCAGGCTGCAGGGTTTAGCAGCAGAGAGAATACAAGACATTAATGTTTTTGTCTGAATTCCCTCTGTGTTTTCTTCTTCTAAATCAACATTTTCGTTGGACTTGTTCAGGCACAGCCCAGCCAAGCAGGATTTAAAAAATGAAACCACAGTAAACATTCCAAGGTGCTAAATAACAGTAATGGTCTTCTATCAGGTAAAATATGTCATTTTTCTGAGTCCTGCGCATATCTTCATGTTAATCATCACCACAAGTGTAATCATGCTAATGTGTTTTGTACTGGATTGATGCATTGAAAAACTAACCTGTCCATAGTTGATGGTATCAAAGCAGACATGAAGTATTAATTAAGAAAGCGATGTCACCTTTTCCTAGTGAAATACTCCCGAATTTTCTCTGTCATGCTTTGTAGCTCCACGATAAGGAGCTAAGTAGGTGTTCATACATACTGTTCTGACTTGTTTCACCCTTCAAAGCTGTGTTTGCCATAACCTTACAACTCAGCGGTGGCACCAAGATCTGATTTTTTTTTTTACCTTCAAATGGCTTCTGTGCATAAAATACAAGTTAGATTTTGTCACGACTGGTGTCGGTGACTTGTCCTATTTATGTGTTATCTGTTTTGTGCAGCACATAGCTTCCATGAAGTCCGTACACCATCCAGAGGGTATACAGAAAGAGAGCAGTGGCTGGAGGAGCCATGGATGAACAATGCTTGACCATCCATCAATTATCTATTGAATACTACAGACAATGTACTGTGCTGCTCAGTATGTTGTTCTATACTCACTGAAGTTGATTTTACTTTATCTCAATGGTAAAATGCAAAAGAGCCAAATGGAACCCTCATAATTTTGTCACGCTGTGCAGTAAAAACAAACACAGAGATCACTTTCTGGTTTGATTTTATCATAAGAACATGAGGCTTAAATTCCTTTGCACAGAGGAGGGGTTTGGGGGTGAGGGTTGGGGAAACTCGGTTTCGGTCGCTGGGTGTGAATCCCCTTATGCATCATAGCAAATTTTCCCACTCGCTCTTCAAAGTGAACGGTGGTTTTTTAAAATGCAACACAGAGGCCAATCAAAGCAACCTTTGAAATTAACAAAATTCATCTTTAGGAAGAGGCAAAATATTCCTTTGTTGTTCAGTTTAATTGAATCCTTCATATTGTTCAGTTAATATTTGTTTTATGATCATGCCACTTTGTACATATATATATACATAGCAAGTATGTGCTTTGCTCGGTTCCTTGTAATCTAAAAAACTTGCGAGTGTACAGCAGGAAATTGCACAAGTGGCCCTATATCCTAAGTCCTAACCACTTCCAGGAATAAGTAATTGACATGCTGTGCTGATGGGTTGGAGTTTCGGGGTGTTGCATAAACTGTGGTAGTCCTGAGGTCAAAAGTACGGTCCTGTCACTTCTTCACAATTCTTTGCAGAGTAGGCATGAAATAGTCAAAAATGTTTTGTAAAGAGCAAAAGTAACATTTCCTTAAACCTGCAATTTAAGGTTTGGACAAAGCAGAAATAATGAACATAATAGAAAGACTTTATTTTCATTTAAATACAAAAGTTAAACTACAAAAATAAAAACGTTTTAAATACATTCAAAATACATGAAGGTAGAGAAGAAATATATTGCCATGCACCAGAATGGCAATAATGTACATTTTTTAAATTTACTGATGAAGATAAAAAATGTATTATGTAAAATATATTCTCTTCATATTATTGTTATAAGGGGTGTTACATATATGCCTTGTATTTTTTAACATTTAATGACAACAGTAATGCTAATTATAAGATCTCTTACTAAATGTAAAATTCTTTTACCTCATATTAAGTGATAGCATGTGTCTTCACCCTGGGGACCTGCATGGTGACGGTCAGCTGCAAGTAATGTCTTGATTCATAAATGCCCCCATGTCTTTTCCTGTAATGATTGCCTTCAGGGCCCCTGGGGCCACAGTTCGGAAGGTAGATCTGTGCTTGGCTCATAGGATCAGTGTTTATTTTTGTGGCTTGAAGGCCCTAGACAGGGCCCCTGATCCATCTGTCTTTCACGGAATGACTTTGTTACAGTCTTTTTTATGACTCTGATGGGAACTGAACCCACAACCCCCCTTCAGCTGGGCAGACTCCAGCCGCAATGCCAGCGATGTTCCCTATCTGTCGTAACCGTTTCCTTTTTTAAAAAACTCGGGACGTTCTCTCTTTTTTTTGCTGTGATATATAGTTTTACGTTTTCTCTGTGACAATGTTTATTTAATCAAAACAAGACTGAGTCATGAGGTACACCACACATTTATCAACACTCACCCACAGCCCAGTCCCCAGAAAAGAGAACAACAATTTTAACATTTGTTAACATACGTCCAAATCTGCTCGGCAGTACTGTATAGGCAGGAGGAGCATTAGAACGTCTTTGTAATTAGGACAAGATGGTGATCTGGAAAAGACTAGGTGCTGAGCTTGCAGATCAGGCCCCACCTCTCTATCCCTCTACCCTAGCCCCAAACACACCCCCGTACATATGAGATTGATTCTGTAACTGTATAGCCCCCTTCCTCTTAGGAGAGGAACATCTGGCCTGGAGGAACACCATCCCCCCCTCCTCCCAAATTCAACGTTTAACACCCACTTATTCCCTGCTCCAAGTTTTTTACACACCCAAACCCCAGGGATGGTTTTTGTGTGGGGGCAGTTGTGATTTTGGCAACCTTTTTGGAGACCCATTGACCTTATTGAAAGTTTTCCAAAGTAAAAAAACGAGAACCTGCCTACATACACTAAATTTATTACCTTTGCTGCTTACTGATTTAGGCAAGTTTTTTTTTTTAAGTTGTAACAGGGTGAAAGGTCTGGTGAATTATAACAAAAAATTATTGCAATCAATGTAGTTGAAAGAGTGTTGAAGTGAATATCCACATGTACCATATAGGGCACTAAATGTGTTTCCCACGGTGATTACTGAGAAACTTTATGTGTGAGACACTCTACGAGACGCACTACGAGGTGAGAAGTGAGACTGTACCTTGTTTGCTCTGGTAAGCGATATCGCCCTGTTGTCTGACCATCTGGGCAAGGCCTTTATCCCCTCCCTTCTCTCTTACTGAAAATTAAGGCCACTGATATGCGACATGTTCCTAAAATGTCAATGTGCCATGTAACCACGTGTACATATATACCTGAATATTACTGCTTGGCTTTTAATTGCCTGATGTTAAACTGCACATGTGATGGTCGAGCCTCCTCTCTTCCCCTGTGAGTACAGCATAAGGGGGCCTCTTTGGTGCACTGATATGGAGAACTCTAGAATGCTTGGGATGAAGGTGCAGTTGGGAGAACGAGGAGAGTACGTTTCTGCTCGTTCTCATCTTCCCCTACAGGTTTGGGGAAGGACAGCATGCTGGGGAGGATGGACCAAGGTCAGAGGGAGATAGGAGCTCAGCATGAACCCGCAGAGGCCCAGCCTGACTGTGCTGACCACGCATGCATGCTTATTGATGCTCATATTCATACACGTGCATAATAATCTATATGCTGCATATGTATTCCACTGAAGTTTCCAAGTAACCACTAATGATCTAACAACTCAACAACTGTTGCTCATTTAACTTGAATGGATACATGTTCTGTTGTGCTGGAAGTCGCTCTGGATTAGAGCGTCTGCTAAATGCATGTAATGTAATGTAATGTAACTCCCATTACATCAGAAGTTAGCCAGTGGGGAGGACCCCAATGTAACAGCTTACTTCTTCAGGGAACATCTGAGAAACTACTGAGTTGGTGTCAGAGTGGTCTCCTGGTGTACATCGTGACTGGAATAAACTGCCTTTTGTTTCAAGCTAAAACCCCAGCCTTGGTCAACCCTGGGTGCGCCCCAACTACTTGAAGGGAGAAAAGGAATTTTTAAAACTTCAAATAATGCTGGTTCCAGTCTGTTGTTGCCTTGAATGCATATCACCCTGGTAACTTCAGTTAAAATTGCCCATTATTCTGATGGCTGAAAATTCATCAACAAATACCAGGAAATGTTCTTGGCTGTTGTTGTCTGTGTAGTGTTTGTTTTCATGAACGTTTTCACACCAAAGGCACTTGTCTGGGCGCTGCTGCAGAAGCTAGCGATCTTTGAAGCAATCGAGAGTTCTCACACCACGGGCGGCCAACATCCACCCAGCCTACAACCAGCCAGCCAGTATACACATCGCTTGAGAACTCCTCTGCACTGCCAAAGGAACAGATGTGTGGGGGTTTCAGAGAGCACAAGGGAACAGAACAAAGCACTTCATATTGAGAGTGGGAGCACACATCCTTCACTATAATAAAAAAATAACTCTAACATGGACAAGTGGGATGATTCACGACTTGCTTATCAGTCCCATTGGCCATTGTGTTAATACACTGGTGCAGCATACTTAGCAGTTGGGAGAGGTATTTAATTTGGGAAATACAGTCTTTTCCTCTGTGAGGATTATTCAAAAGGCATGGTATGAAATATAATTTTTGGCATGACACTGTACAACTGTTTGTATTTAACCTTGACCTGCTCCATATGTAAGATTTGCAACAGATATGTTAAAAGCTAATATCTGTGAGAATGGGATTGGATTTGTGTCTTGTTATTACGGTTTTATACTTTGAAATTTCCTCTGTTACAATTCCCTAAGCAGTTTTGCTTTCAAGTTAATTGTGCGGGAGTGATTGTAAAACTGTTCACAGTCTAAGTCGCCCCAAACAATTCTTGTCAGGAAATGAATAACTGCAGCTCCATTACAGTTCGAGGACTGTTCTACCAGACTATGTTTTGCCATAGTCCCTGACTTGCCTGCCAAACTTGTAATTAGGCCATCCAACGCAAATACCAATTTGGGCGTGTGAGACAGCAAGTATGAGATTGGGGTGAATGTGTGTTTGACTTTATGATTTTCTTGGGGGTTGTTCTGTGACCATGGAGCTAGGGTGTGTCCAACAGGAGAGAATGCCAATCAGCACACTGAATACTCACGGTCATATTTCAGAGCGTCTGTTGCCTTGGCGTATATGTAATTAAAAAAGCCACCCAATTCAATTTTTTTCTTGAGAAGCCACTGGGCACTGATGAGTAACTTTGCTTCGAACAAAACCCGTTTTAAGGAAACAAATTGAACACCCATATCAACGAAATGGAAAAAAAAATCGTAAAGTAATGAAGAAAATGCCAAAAAATGTAGGCCCGTAACCTTGACCAAAGATAAAGAAAGCAACAGAATTCAAAGTCCCCCTCAAAGGTAACCACCGACACCGGTCAGAGGCAATGCCGGGAAATGGCTTGCTGTTTTCACAGAGAAGGGGTGTGGGGAAACCAGAATGGTGTTGTCATGTTAAATTCATCTCTTTTTCATCCCTGTTCCACTAACGCAAACAGCGTTCTTGTCCTTACCAGCCAAACCACTTCCTTCGCTGACTACTCCCTGCCGCAGCACCACACCACCAGAGCCCCCCCACCCATGCAAACTGAACGGCCACAGGCAGACCGTGTCCGCAGAAACTGGGTGTAAACAACTGACCTGATGGATGCGAAGTGCAGATCTGCGGCAGATTCCGTCTAGGAAATCAGTCCCCCGGAACATCTGGGGAGGAGAAAGGAACAGCAGGCAGATTTCACAAGAGGAAGACTAAATAAGTGAAGAAAAGAGGCATTGTCAAACGATGGCCCAGCGGAGGAAACTCGGGCCGGAAGGGGGACACGTGCAATTTGGGGAAAATGTGATCGGCACCTCTGGCTTTCTGACAAGGTCAACATCCCTTCAGGGTTGCACAAGCATGGACTTTGTGAAATTTCTCTTCCTTTTTTTTCCGTTTTCTGTCAGGCAGCATAATGCTGCACTGCATGTGTAAAACACATGGTGTTGTACAAATGGCCTTGCATCTGCATTTCTAAATATAATTTTATAGCTCTGCGTCTGCATTTAAACATGGGTTTTAAGAAATGGCAGACATTTGTTCCTTCGCTAAAGCTGAGAAGGGCTCCATGACCATGCAAGCAGTTGTGCACTGATGACATGGGTATGCTTAGACTGAAGCAGAATCTGTATGCACAACAATTAAGCCCAGTTTTTCCAGAATGAATTATTTATTGTTTACAAGACCAGCTTTTTAAATGGACATGAATCTCTTCTTGTCAGTTACATCTGAGCAGTATGGATGACAACTTACATAGCACTCCCTCTTAAATTGTATGTCTTGTGGTCATACCGTGGTTATACTGGTAGTTACTAGCATAATTGAAATGAAAGTATTTGCTTTATTTTCCAATGCATAAAAATGATTAATGCTTCATACAAGATGTATAGTCTCTGTCAGTGATGAACATATTCACCAATACATTAATGCATATATTTTATTCGTTGCTTTACTTGACTCTCTTAATTTACACTACATGTCAGAAATTTGCAGGGTCATTATTGCAAGATGGATTTATATAACAGAAGATGCTAATAAGAGAACTAGCATGAACAAGGTCATAGTTAAAGACCAGCCAGCATCCAGCAGAAAAACAGTGCAAAAATAAAAGCATGCATTTACTGGATTAGCACACACAGTGTACCTAACCATTATCCTCAAGAGCAACATGCCTGCATGATGCTAATGTGCTGAAGTGCCTCCTAATTATCAATGAGAGCAACATAACCTTATATCATAATGGTGTCAACCAATGATTCATTCCAGGAACAAAACCTTGCATCATACTGCCATTCTCAGCATGATGAACAATGACCTGTGAGAGTTGTGTATCTCTATTTTAGATTTCACATTGAGGTTAGACTTATCAGAGTGCTAGGTGCAGAGCATGTCTATGCTCAGGAAACTGAGCGAGGGTGTTTGGTTTTTGCTGGTGTCTGAAGATTATGAGTGATGCTGTAGTCTTGCCAGATGCAGGTAGCTTGTTCCTTGAATGGTGACAAGTAAAAACTCAGAGTTCAGGAGGTATGATTATGGAGGGGAGGTACTGCCAGACAAAGAGAGGCTACCAACTGGAAAGCTCACACAAGTGTGAAGTCTTTTAAAGGGAGTCATGCCTGTGAGTGCCCAGTAGGCCAGCGGCAGGGTCTTGAACTTGATCAAGACAGCAGCATTTTGAATTAGTTGAAGTTGTTTTGTGGCTTGTAATAGTCTTGTAATAGCCTGAACAGAGTGGATCAAGAACTTGGATAGGGAGCTGGAAATAGGAGGTGAGATATGGATGGATTTTTCTGTTTTTGCAGAGAAAGAATCTACAAGATTGGTTTGTTGAAATGATGTTCTTTGTGAAGCTTGACATCAAGAGTAATACCACGGTTCTTTGCAGTTTGGGAGGGGGGAATTGTAGAAGCATCCACAATTATAGAGAAGTCTTAAAGGGGAGAGGATGGTATGTAGACTAGGTTTGTGTTGGAGAGAGTTCTCTGTTGCATTTCAGAACTCCTTTTCAAGATAGAGCCTCTCTTTGAGGTAAATCTGCTCAAGATAGTGCCTGATATTCCCATCCTGCCAGGGTGGCCAGCAGCATCTGGTGGTTTGCTATGTCAGCCAGTGCAGAGACGGAAAGAAGGACCATGACATTGGAAACAGAGGCTGCTGCTGATGAAGTGGAGGGCTTCAGTATGGATAAGAACCTACTCTGTGGAGTATTCAGCTCAGAGAACACACTGATTAGGGGTCATGAGGTTATTCTCGAAGAAAGCCAACAATTGAACAATTGTTTAACTATAGTATGCCCTATTGTATAGTTATACCTGATAGTTCTGTACAACAGACATATAGGGTGGGCTTTTATAGAAGAGGTTTCTAACCGCTTCCGATATTCTCTGTCTACACACACACACACACACACACACACATATACACACAAACACTTACACACACACAGGTCATGAAAGGACTACTATTGTGTCACATGTTCACTTCTAAATGGAAGCCATGCTATATGTCACATTTCCGGTTCCCTTTTGAGTCATGAAGTTGAAGTCACATATTTGCTGGCATTGTGTACCAAAATTTTCCATCTTTTTTGCAAAGTCATTTACGCAAATGCTCTGGAGCCATATATAGGCTAGCAGCAAAGCATTACGTCACGTCATCTGTTTATAAACCAGTAAACCTAAAACAGAGATTATTTATTAAATTTTATTTTTACAGTCTTCTACATGGTATGTTGTCTGTTGGACATCATTGCTCTCGTTCCCCGCTCTGCTTTATGTAGCATTTCAAATAATTCACAATTCAGCCCTACTGAAGCCCTCATTGAGTCAACTGGGCACATGACTACTTTTTTATTGCAATCTAGAATTTCAACAAGAAATGTTCATCTAGTCATAGAGAATAAGTAGGATGCAATCAACATGTCTTTAGTATTGGGTTTGCTTCTGAAAATGTAGGAGGGCCTCCCTCCTAATAAGGGAGTCCTGCAGGGTTCAGTTCTGGGTCCACTTTTATTTACAATTTATATTAATTGTTTGGGATCAAATGTAAATAATGCAAATTTATAAAAATAAAGAACTCCAGAAGAATGCCTGTAAATAGGAGCATTGTAACTTTTCAAGGTAAAGAAATTGAAGCTGTTACCACTTGCAAATATTTGGGAATTTTAATAGATGACACCTTTCTTTTAAGCCTCATATTCAATACCTGGTTCAAAAGCTTAAGTTAAAACTTGAGTTTTATTTTAGGAACAAATCTTGTTTGTTTCTTTTTGTTGTCTTGTTTTGTCTGAAACTTGATGTTCTGCTTTTCCTGGCCAGGTCTCTCTTGTAAAAGAGATTTTAATCTCAATGGGATAAACCTGGTGAAATAAAGGTTAAGTATAAAAAAAAAAATTGCAGGGCAATGGCTTCCCCCTCGTGAGTAAGTTTCTTCATAAATGTCCGATCATTTACAACAGCATCAGTTCTTTTTCTTTCTTACAGACACATATTGTTGTGCACTGTATTCATGCTTTCATTTATAACTGATTCAACAACACTGCATTTAAATTCAATGAAAAATAAAATTGTGAGGCTCATGAGTCAGTGGCACCTTCCTCATACACATACAGCCAACGACAAGTTCTGCAAGGTATAGGAAATAAGAAGCAGGTTGCAGTGGTCAGAGGCTACTATGTACAAATAGTGCATCTTCAGAATAAAAATACAAGTCTAGTCCCTAGACTTCAGCAGTGCAAGAAAACCAAATAAGCCACAGAGCAGAACAGAGAGAGAGAGAGAGGGAAGCTTGTTTGCATGAGATGAGAGTGTGGTATTTTTAAACCGTAACTACCTATAATTATGGGATTGGCTGAACGTATACCCTAGTTAAAATGTTTTCCTGTCTGGTTCTGATAACACCTTGGCATATGTATGTAGTTGTGCACTTACTGACTTTCTGCTATTTTAGCCTTTGATTTAGCGAAGGCCTCATTGTTTTAATGGTATTGCATGGTGATAAGTCTGAACATAAAGGGGAAAATAATAAAGTATGAAACGTGTATAATGATGTCCAACCACGGAAAAATAAATTCACAATAGAAAGTGGGATAATTTTAGTTTCCTAGGGGGAATGTGACCTTAAGCATTTTGCCAACATTTAAGACTCGTATGAAGCACTCCCTGCAGTTATAATCAGAAATAGTATACATTTACATGAAATATTGTAAGAATTAGGTAGTGAAAAAAATGTTGGTAGGAAGTAGTAGGGGAGTAAAACTACGAATGAAGAGAATGCACAAAATCAAGAGCCTCATTTGGACATTTTACTTATGAATTAAGCTATGTTAACCAGAAGTTAAAAAGCTATAAAGCTCCAAAGAGTTTTTCTTAGTAAATCTTAGTTTTCCTTAAATCAGATAATATGGGTATATTCACCTTCTTACAAATGTGGAAAACTGATTTCCTCAGCATAACTGAGTAGTGGTCATGTAATAAGGTTTCATCAGTTCTCACCATTAGGAAAGTATTGAGCAAGTGAACACAGGAAGTCACAAGAGACTTTCTGCGCCCACAGCCCCTCACTCAAAGCCTGATTTTAGCTACACATGTTACGTTGCTTGGCTAATCATAGTATGGTGGAACAGCATGGAAGAATGAGCTAATAATTCTATGGCAACACTGTCAATGAAGGCACCAACATGACCATGTGATATGCAACACTCGTGACAGATGCTAGCTGTTTTTCAACATGCAGTGAAGACTTTATTACTGTTTATTATGATTGTCTGTTTGCTTAGCAAACATTCAGGATGAATTCAGGATTATTCAGGACGACTTACATTTAAAACAATCTTCTACATTCACTAGTCCATCTACATGGACCACATTCTGTGGTACCTTTCTGAAGGCATCTGGTCTTAGTTTAACTTTGAACCAACTTCGAATTTAATTGCAGTTCCACTTTACTTATGCAAATTGTCCAATAATTACATCTTTTTAAAAGGAGCTCCTGTCATTGAGTAAACAGTTAAAATGTTCATATCTAAATATGAATACATTCAACTATGCATCCTAGAGGAACAAGTTCCAGACAATTTAATGTTAGCATGATATCCTTTATTGCTGCATATGAGTAGACACCATCTTTTATCTTAAAATGCAAAAAGTGTCTCAAGCACACTAGTGCCCTCTGTTGGTTATAAGATACATTTACATTTACATTTACATTTATTTATTTAGCAGACGCTTTTATCCAAAGCGACTTACAAAAGTGCATACAGTAAGTACAGCGACAGTACGGGGACAGGATGTGTACAGTTCCACAATGAGACAATTCTCAGCTGAGAGCAAGGTCTGTTTGAGGACACAGTACTATCAGATTTGTACAATTACAGCCTATAGGGCAACTAATACGATACACTTTCAAACGGCAAACTTCAACAATATTTCAGTAGGTACTTTATGTATGAGCACTGTGAGGATGTGTCAAAAATATATTTTATGAAATACTTCACTGCAGCCAAGTGCATAATATGAAAGTCATTACAATTCTCCAATAACACCAGAGTTTGTGCTCTATTTTTGTAATCAGTGTTTCATTGACTCTTCCATACAAGGGCAACTAATACATACATGCTTGTACAAGACAAGAACAATTCATACACAGCCATAGCAGAATATGTGGTTTTAACAGAGTTTCCACTTGAATTTGTACTGTAGGTGCCAGACATAGAAACTAACATGTGAGCTATGTTTTAAGTAATATATGTATTCCATGTTAATTAAATGTAATCCAATTATCATCTGTAACAATTATAAATATGCAAAGAATAAACAAATAAACAACCTTTCTAACTCTCTTATTACAATTCCCAGTGATCGAGTCCTGTGCTAACTCCTCTCCCCTCTAATTCCACCACTCCTAATTCATTAATACAACTGGAATAATTCTTTTTCCCCACAGCCACTTTTGATGAAAAGCACCGCTAAATTTATCCTGGGAATGCAAAACGTGCTACGGCTATTTCAATTTTCCTACAATTTTCAACAGTTTAAAAAGAGCAGAACCCCAAATGTTGCACAATGCTGGGGCACCGAATTTGATTGAGACCACACATTCTCTGCCACATGTTTGGAATATTCGAGAGAAAATAAATATATCGCATTCCAGGTCAATGTCAATGACAAACACTTTGAAGATAACTTTGCAGCATTGGTTTTAGGAATAACACAAATCTATACGTGTACTTGTGTAGTATTTAGTAGTATTGTGATGTAGTGAACTTGGTTTCCGTTGCCTAGTCAGTTTTCGCAAGTTAATTTGTGGTAGGGCTGTAATGTTGTTATGCTCATGCTCATTGGTTTTTGAATGTTGTTAGCCTGGTCTGACACTGTTGCTTATTTAACTTGAATGGACACACATGTTCTTTTGTGCTGGAAGTCACTCTGGATAAGAGCATCTGCTAAATGCATGTAATGTAATGTATAGGTAATGATTATTTTGATCACTGCTCTTGTGTCATCATTGTTATTGTGTGAACTCTTTCCGTTAATGTTTGTGTAATTTTCATTACCCATGCTGTGTTCGTCATGATTTGAATTGAATGTGCATTATATCAGATGGTTATTTGCACAACTAGAGGTACTCTCATGTTAGTCATTTACTGCTATTGCTGCTTTTTTCAAGGCCGTTCACAGCCACGTTACCTTATGTTGTTTCCCAAGAGTGTCGCTATTTGAAATAGCAGTTAATAAGCAGATACATTGCGTCCTTGAGCGCAAGTGAGATAGCAAAGCTAAAGAGAATGTATAAAAAGGCAGGGAGAACCCTGAGTTTCCCCCGCAACGTTGACAATATGGCATGCACAAAACCTTTCCTCACTCTCGCGCTGTTTGGAATAGCTGGTAAGAAAGCAGTTCATTGAATTTGCACTGACCTGCAAAAGGCACTTTGCAATTGACTGAGAGCGAATGGATGAAAACTGTTGTTTGTTAGCAGTATTTGCATAAGTGCTCACAGAAAGTTTAACTTTGGTCTGCATGCTAAAACTGAATTATCAAGATGCAATGGGTCCAACACTGTAAACTGCAGTGGAGCAAACCACTTGGAATTGTGGGAAACATTTAAACAGATAATATTATTGTATCTGCATCCTACATAAGCAAGGTACTTTATTCTGAAAAAGAACATTTATGTAAACCATAATAACATGTTTTCATACAGTAATTTGACATGATCGCACATGACACAGGATGACACAGTAAGTTCTGTCAGTAGGCCACCATCTTCTCTTCCTATCTCTATTCCCATCTCTGCTATTACATCTTTGCCCCTCTTTCTCACAGTTGCCGCGCCTGTGGAAGATGATAAGATTGTGGGAGGGTACGAGTGCAGGAAGAACTCTGTGCCCTACCAGGTATCGCTGTTCACAGGGTACAACTTCTGTGGAGGGTCCCTCATCTCCAGTCAGTGGGTGCTGTCTGCTGCTCACTGCTACAAATCGTGAGTACAAAGAGCGAGAGGTTTTTTTTCACAAGATACTGTGGCCCATCATGGTGTCCAAAAGAGACACATCTTTAAACATTGCCTTTACGTTTCATGAACAGTACTTGCCTCTTTTTTTTTCCAAATACCACATTTTTCCCCATACAGATATCATTGATTTGCTTGAGGTTGTGTTTGGTATTGTCTTATGAATTAAATGTCACTCTGGACAAGAGAGTCTCTATTAAATGACAACAGTAACTTTAATTTCACCACTTGTCCTTTTTTTAAATAGGCAGGCAGTTCACATTAACTGAAAACAGCATCTGAAAATGAACGGTATGGTGGTATATACTTGGACTGCTTCAGTATTAACTTTCCTAACCCGTCTTTGACACACTCAAGCCTATTTTATTTTTGGATTCACATGTCAGGTCTGACGTTGAAATACGTCTCGGAGAGCACAACATCTGGGAGGCCGAGGGCACAGAGCAGCACATCTGGTCCGTCAAGTTCGTCCGTCACCCGGAGTACAACCCCCGCACCCTGGACAACGACATCATGCTCATCAAGCTGAGCAAGGCCGCCACCCTCAACAGCTACGTGCAGCCTGTGGCCCTGCCCTCCTACTGCGCAGCCGCCGGGACCCGGTGCCTGATCTCGGGATGGGGGAACATCCGTGACAGCTCCAGCGGCTGTGAGCTCATCGCCTCTGTGGTCGAATTCTGTGATAGATTCTGTGACAGTGAATCTTGATCAAATTTGGATTGAATGAGGATTGAAGCTGATCTCCCTTTCTCTGCCCTCCAGCAAAATATCCGGAGACCCTGCAGTGCTTGGATGCCCCGGTCCTCAGTGATGACACGTGCTTCAATGCCTATCCCTTCCAGATCACTTCTAACATGTTCTGTGCTGGTTTCATGGAAGGAGGCAAGGACTCCTGCCAGGTAATAGTCTCTAGTGACATTGTCTAACTGAGACAATATCTCAATAGCACAGAGTAACAGTGCATGTAGTGGAACAACATACTGACCCCCATAATTTCTCTCTCAGGGCGACTCTGGTGGCCCAGTGGTGTGCAATGGTGAGCTCCAGGGTGTTGTGTCCTGGGGTCATGGGTGTGCCCAGAGGAACAAGCCTGGTGTCTACGCCAAGGTCTGCAACTACAACTTCTGGATCCAAGCCACCATAGCTTCTAACTGAGCAGCACAGAATGTAGTAAACAAAAATAATGGGATGAGGAATGGACCTGATGAGATCAAATAATAAAAAAAACATTTGAGTGTGTTTAGTAATCTGTTCTGAGTGAGTCACTGTTACAGAAGATGTGTTGTTAACCTATGACTTAAGAAAATAGAAAGTAGATGTGTATCAAGGCATGATTAACTTCATACCACCAGAGGGCGCCATACATTTTCATGATGTGTTACATGGAGCATAGAAGATAAAACTTTTACTGGAAACAGGAGGCAACAATGAATTCGAAAGACTTTGTGGAATTTTGTGCCTTGTGATTCAGCAGGCAAGTAGCCTCCAGAGATCTAAGGCTGTGGAAACAGAAAGTAATGAAAACATAATGAAGCATTAACGCATACACTTTTAAAATAAATGCCTGTACCAGAAATTCAAAATACTTCAACTTACATCTACATAAAAGCTTCATTACACTCAGTCCCATGTGTGCACCACACATTTGCCGTGATAAACACAGCCTCTCTTGCATGGGACATCATTTCTGAGGGTGCAGTCTATATTTTAAGCTACCTTCATTTATTGTTTTTGCACTGTGAATGGTGTTTATGTTAAGGTTCAAAATGGTACCCTGCACACATGGCCACTGTGTCTCTCACATTTGCTTTCAGCAAGACTTGCAAGAATAACAATGTTATGGGTTAGGTTATGGGGACTTAAAAAAGGACATGTAGGTGGTTTTGCACTTCCCATTAACATACTGGCTGGTCTTAAAATGAACACCTTTGTCAGAATGGTCTGGACACCACAGAAAATGAGGGACTTGGCAATATGATTGGCACTCATGTGAAGAATTAGATGTTCTGAAATGAATTGCACTCACTGTCATCCCCCCCACGGTATATATTAAAGTACACTGCACTGAATGAGACTGCTATCAAGGTTTTGTTAATCACAGACAGAACTTGTGCCTTATGTTGTTTCCCACGAGCATTAATATTTGAAATAGAAAATGCGATAAAGTGCACTCGTGCCGTTTTCCCAAACAAGCTACTTCAGCTGAAGTATTTTTGCTATATAAATGGATAATGTGTTAAATATGAGGTATATCAAATTGCCCTGTGTAAGGATGTCTGTCAGGCATACAAATAATGCAAAGTAAAAAGATTCAAATTCAAACTGACATTGAGTAAAAACATGCATATAAGCTAAAGTATGCTTAGCGGTGGGAGGAAGGCTGTGAGGTGAGGGCAGAGGTGCAATGATTGTTGGTGGGAGGGTCTGGATATGAGGAAAACTGTCCAGTAGGCTGGGAGTGAGGGCTGGATACTGTCTTTTGCTCTGGAACTTGTGTAGTCAAATTTATCTTATGAACCTAATTGTCTGCTCTTATGTGCACATATACAATCACAATATGGAACTCCAGAAGATGGATGTTAGTTAAAAAAAATACCGGGACGAAACAATGAAATAATTACATATATTCCAATCTAGTGATGATCAAAGACAGGCTGTGGAAAGTCCTTATATCTCAAGTGAAAGGGAACTGTCTGAAGCTCAGTTATACTAATCCTGAGTATAGAATCAGGTGTACTATTAAAACACATTCAGCTTTTTACCATAAGCCCATTCCCTTTCTTGCTGAGAAATTTGAACGCAGCCCTGTGCCGTTGGTTTTATGACGCATGTCCCAGGTTCTCTGACGTGGTGTGACTGGGGGAGAACAGCATCTGGGAGGTCGACCACATCGACAAGCACATCTGGTCCAACGTTTCACCCGGAAGTCAGCAAAGCTTTTGTGTGTGAAAGTTCATTACTTTATGAAAAAAGGGAATAATGAATGTGGACTAATTTATCATACCGCTTTTCACCTCATTGACTCCATGACAATCAAATTTTACAGACAATACAGGGTGGAAAATAAGGTGAATCTGCATATTGTTTTTTATAACGCAGGGACGTGAGTCACTGACGAGCACAAATTTATGATCTGAGATGCCATTTTTAGGGTGGGAAGTTAAACCAAGGTCTTGACTCACTCACCATGGTCATCGGATTCCAGTGGTGCTATCACAGGGAGCAGTGGGTTCCCCAACATCCTGGCCAAATTCTTCATGTGGCTCATTGCATCTGCCTTTTAATTCTCTCCTTGTCTAACTGGCAAATCAAATCCCACCCTCTTTTTCCTAGCTTTGTGATGCTATGTGTGGTGAACGTTCTGGTGCAATAGGACTGCCACGCATCACCCACTTGAGTACAACACATTGGTGTTGGCTGAGATGCGTCATTCTGCCAAGAGATCTTTGAAAGGGATAAACTGGGCTCTATAAATGCAATTCATCATCTTTGTTTTTATATGGTGGACATGGATGATTGTACTAAAATTTCAAGTCTATACAAACGTCCCTCAGTATTACCGGTCCAGTTTGGCAGGGGATCAGTGTATGAAATGTTTCCTTCCACTGTCAACATCATAAATCCACGGCTCTAGCAATACAATGGTGCCCTTCTGTGACAAGAAGTTCCAATGTGTCTTCAAAATGCCTTCACAATTATGCTTAGCTACACCTACCATACCTATACCTCTCTGTGCCAATGGAGGGTAAATATGATGTTTAAAAGAATGAGGACCTTGCATAAAAACTGTCACATGCCAACACATGTGTCTCTGCCAAGTTCTGGAGCTACAACTCTATTATGCATTGCACCATGGCCTCCAGACAAGACACACAAGATGTGGTATAAACAGACTGATATGGCCAAATAAGAATATCTTGGCTTTTATTTGTCAATTTTTTTTCACAAAACTGTACTGTGAAAAAAATTGACAAATAATGTTTTCCACACAAATGATGTTTTCCAGTCAACAGAGCTCACAGGCCTTTTGTTGTCCAGTGGTTGAAGAGAAAATACCTCAATAAAGGGATTTTCTACCAGCAGAGGGTGCCACACAGCATTTGGATGGCTACTACTTTCATTTAAAGGAGATTCTCAGACAAAGTTGATATTTCTGTAAAATAAATAAACAAAATAAATAGATACATGAGGACAGATGTCATTTGTTTCGGTATTTTTGAAAACTTATCTTGTTTAAATGATGTTTTTACAGGTGACATCTACATTGACAAAAATACATAAACAAACTTCAAACAGCAACAAGACAAGCTTTTGTGTCTTCACCAGTGAACATATAACAGTATTTTGTTTCAAACTTTACACTCAAGTCATTGTCATTTTGCAATATCATTGTTTCACAGATGATGATGGCTTGTTAACTCACACAAACTTTTTTTGGGAAAAGCTGTGATTTTTTGTGAAAACCAAACAGAACCTCAACATTAAATATCAAAACAGAGCAAAACAATACATAGAGATGTAAGTACACCTCTTCCTGAACGTCCATGAATTGGTTTTGTAATCGAAAGGTTGCAGATTTGATTCCTTGCTGGGGCACTGCTGCTGTACCCATAGGCAAGGTTCTTATCCCAGATTAGCCTCAGTAAATATCCAGGTATAAATGGGTAACATGCAAATGTGTGACCTATGTAAGTTGCTCTTGACAACAGCATCTGCTAAATGAAAATAATGTAATGTAATCTTAACTGTTCATATATCCCACAAACTTTTTTGAGAAAGAATTTTTTTGATTATATGCTTTATTCACATGTGACAACACATTCAGTTATTTTACAATTTTACAAAATAATTTCTTCTCCAGGGCATCTTAGTGACATCAATGCCACTCCTAGGTATACAGTCTGTACAATGGAGGGAATGGGTGAGAGTGATGTGTCAGAGTTGGAAGCATGCAGCTGGTTAAGCCTATGGGCTGGGCTTAGAAACACTTTCTGTGACATATTCCACAGAAAACAAATAAACATACATATATAGTTCGCTGCAAGTTACCGCAAAGGGGTAATTCATAATTTGAACAGAATAATAATCATGTGGGTCTGTGAGCAGCTAATGAAAATACATTGAGTGTTGTGATTTAAGAAAATATTTTGAACTGAGGGGTGAGATCAAAACCATCACTGTTAATTTCAGGCTACGTCCAATAATAAAAAAAGAGATAAAAATGAAATTTTGATATAAACTGGCAAACAAACTGTGAAGAGAACTGAAAGGAGAAAAATCTGGTTGTGCCTTTTCAGCATATTATATAATGATGACAAATTACAAAACAAGGGATTATCTATTGTCAGGTTGGCCAAGAGATATTATATAATAGTAGGAGCCACATTTTTGATCTCAGATATAACAAAAGAACATGACAACGTGATGTTTTTCCTGGGTGTGGCCCTTGATCTTCTCCGCCACAGTCTTTCTCTCAGTTCGTTTTTTGCTGCCTATTAATTATGAAACAAGTCATATTATCAGAAAGCAATTCCTAGAAAATTTGTCAAAAAGTGTTTTACAGAAGTTAGTGATGCAGAAAATATTTGTGAAATTACCTGAATATTAAAAAGGAAAACAGCCACAGAATGTCTAAGTTGATGAAAACAATGATAGAAAAGGAATGTTAACAACGAATATAACGAAATAAGTACAAACAAAATAATACACATAAGATATGGCAAGGAGGTGAATTCAGCTTGGTTCGCCTTGTATGTTCTACTACTTACATTCAGTTTAGGGCAATGTGCAGGCAAACACATTTTGTCTTCATAGTCTTGATTAGAACAGGTAGATTCAACCTAACGTGATACACAGCAGATCGGGAGCTGAAGCGGTTTGGTAATAAAGCATTACATATTTATGACTTCATATATCAAACGAAAAACTACGTCTATTAAGATGAAATGTCGGTGGAAAATGTAACCAGGTCAAGGGTCCCGAACCTCTCTCCGTGATGCCCTTCATCTTCATTTGGCGCTCCTTATTTCAAAACATCACAACGCTTTAGGGATTGTCGCGATCGACAGGTATGCGAAATTATTGGAACATGGTTTCAATGACGCAGCATGTGACGACAGGATCAATATTTTTGGATGGGCGTAGTAAGTAAGGGACACACGAGTAGCATAGCATCAGTCATAGGCGTGTTTCACTTGCCTATAAGTACCCCAGCTGCTGCCGCAGCTGCCAGATAGAAACTAAGCTTGTGCTAAAGGGAGAGTGATTGCTTACTCTCGGATTGCTTAGCTAACTTGAAGAAGTGCGAAGCCTTTACACAAAAGCCGGAAAAAGGTAAGTGGTAAACTACATTCAAATTTTATTTTTTGAGAGTGTAGTTCACGTGTTATGATATACATACATGCACATATATATCCATTATATATATATATATATATATATATATATATATATATATATATATATATATATATATATATATATCTGTTTCAACAGTATCTTAAGTTAGCTAATGTTCATTATTATAATATGTTTTGCTGTGGATTGAGAACGTTAACAGTAGCCTAATGTGTAGTTACGATGGTCTGCCTTTCTTCAGTATCTCTGTAAAACTGTTTGTTACAATTTATAAGCAACTCTGCAGCCCAAGGGTTTTGGTGATACCACAAGAAATCACACATCTATTCGGGGTACTGATATGTCCTGTTATCTTCACGGAATCGTGTATTTGTTATGCTCATGTTGTGGCTGGAGTCGGCTGGTGTGTAATTCAGCTAGCAAGCTTCATTAGAAATGAATCTAATTAATCAAAAATGTTTTTAAAGAGCTGGAAACGAATACCAAATAATCTTAACAGCATATGCCGTTTCCCACATTTCGATTCTACTAGGATTATTCTCTTCATAGCTGTTAAGAGTAACATCAAGGGGCAGTGTGTACTCGTATAATATTTGGGGATGAATTAAAAATAATGATAAAAATAAAAACGTTTTAATGTAACAAAATAACAAAGGACCATCTTTGGTTTATGTTTGAAGCGTCCTATCATCCTTGAATGCTGGATGACTGGGAAGTTACTTTTTTTTTGGATATTTTCTTGTTTTTAAAACAAAAAACGTATCGTTAAAAAACGAAAGTAAACAGTATCTTTGTCGGTTGGAATTTTAGAACCTAACGGTGCGACATTCTCGTGGTACTTTTATGACTTACCCCCTAGAGACCATAAGGCATGAGAAGGCAGAAGACATGAGATAGCATAAATTGCAGATACTGATAACCTAAACAAGACTTGGAAATACATAGAACACATAACCATATTTTAAAAAGAAAACGAGGAACTCTTTATCAGTTCCAGTGATAGAGACCTTTTTCAGTCTCTCTTGTCAGAAAGGTTATTTAAACTTCTGTAATTTGCCTTGAACAAATGCATCTTTGACGCATAATCATTTCCCTCTCTATCCAGGTAGCTGCTTATTGAGTAAAATGGAACTAAAACCTGTGCTACGGAAGATGGGCACTGTCGGCCGTGCCATAATCACCATCCTCTTCACCCTGGTGGTGCTGGGAGTGATGATATGGGCCTATGTCAAGGGCTTCCAGCTTGCCACCTCCAAGTTTGGCATCATCTCCTTCGGCTTCTACGGCCTCATCCTGGGACTCCATGTCCTGCTGCAGAGTCTGTTCGCTTTTATAGAACACCGCCGCATGCGGGCTCGGCGCGAGCCCTGCAGCTATACCAAGACCATCGGCCTCACCATATCTGCTTACCAAGAGGACCCTGCCTACCTGAGGGAGTGCCTAAACTCTGTCCGTGCCCTGCAGTACCCACCTGAGCTACTGAGGATCATCATGGTGGTGGACGGCAACACGGACGACGACCTCTACATGATGGAGATGTTCAAAGAAGTCTTTGCTGATCAGAACCCTGGCTGCTACAGGTGGGAGCACAATTACCACACCTGGGACCCAAGGCCACAGGAACAGCAGGAGGCAGGAAATTCAGCTGGGGACACGGGCGTAGGGGTGGGACAGGAAGACCCCCAAAGGAGGGAAGTGGAAGAGCTGATCCAAAACAAAAGATGTGTTTGCATCATGCAGAAGTGGGGTGGCAAGAGGGAGGTGATGTACACGGCGTTCAAAGCACTGGGATTATCAGTTGACTATGTGCAGGTGAGAAAGCAGAGGCTTGACGTAATCAATTAAAAACATCTTCAACACATTTGTCACCCTTTTTCATGATAGCATTTTGCTAACAGCAGGTCTTCTTTGTCCTCTGTGTCTCACAAGGTGTGTGACTCAGACACCAAGCTGGACCCGCTGGCTACAGTGGAGCTGTGCAAGGTGCTGGAGAGCAACAAGAAGTACGGGGCTGTTGGGGGGGATGTGATGATCCTCAACCTGAAGGACTCCTACATCAGCTTCATGAGCAGCCTGAGATATTGGATGGCTTTCAATGTGGAAAGGGCCTGCCAGTCTTTCTTCAACTGCGTCTCCTGCATCAGCGGCCCCCTGGGTAAGAGAAACTAGAACACACGGAGACGGCAATCAGTGGCTGATTTGAACAGAAACCAGTGTGTTTGCATGCCATGCTATGTTAGCACATGTCATGATAACTGTTTTTCCTGTTTCCTCTTCCTCCATCTTCCCCTTTCCCCTCTTTCCTCTTCCCTCTTCCCTCTTCCTTCATACTTCCTCAGGTCTGTACAGGAATGACCTCCTACAGCAGTTCTTGGAGTCCTGGTACAATCAGAAGTTCCTTGGAACACATTGTACCTTTGGGGATGACCGCCATCTGACCAACCGAATGTTGAGCCTGGGCTATGCCACCAAGTGAGTGTCACCCCTCAGCTTATCCCACCATGCATTCTTGCCACTAATCTAAAAACTGGAGCACTTTGGTAATCCAGCTGCAAAGTCCAAGTGTGAAAGAAAGGCTCAGGACTGAGAAAAGCCGCTCCAGTCTGCAGTAAAGAAATCAACCGAGCACCTGGTCTTCCTCTTTCAGGTACACAGCTCGCTCCAAGTGCTACACCGAGACCCCGGCTCAGTTCCTGCGTTGGCTGAACCAGCAGACGCGTTGGACCAAGTCCTACTTCCGCGAGTGGCTCTACAACGCCATGTGGTGGCACAAGCACAGCCTGTGGATGCCGTACGAGGCCATCGTGTCGGGCATTTTCCCCTTCTTCGTCACAGCCACCGTGATCAAGCTGTTCTGGACGGGCGGCCTGTGGAACATCCTGTGGGTCCTCTGCTGCATCCAGATCATCGGCCTGATCAAAGCCGCCTACGCCTGCCTCCTCCGCAAGAACTTTGTCATGATCTTCATGTCGCTCTACTCCATGCTGTACATGACCAGCCTCCTTCCTGCCAAGTACTTTGCCATCATCACCATGAACAAGAGCAGCTGGGGCACCTCTGGGAGACGCAAGATCGTGGGCAACTACATCCCGCTCCTTCCCCTCTCCGTTTGGGCAGCCATCCTACTGGCTGGGCTCTGCTACACCATATACAGGGAGACCAAGATGGACTGGACAACCCCAGCTAAGCAGCTGGAGATCAAGTTCTTGATTTATGGTTCTGTTGCCTATGTCTTTTACTGGCTCTTTATGATTTTTCTTTATTGGGTATGGTTCCGGAGATTGTGCAGAAAACGATCCCAAAGCTACAATGTGAGCGTTTAGGACAGCTGTTTTTTTTCAAAGAAAAGACATTAACGGCAATACTGTTTATTTATTTATTTTGTAAGCTCCTGAAATTTTCAAGTGTTATTTATTTATTTATTCATCCTTTGACAATTTCAACACGAAGGAAAACTATATATTAGAAACCTACTGTGCCAAATAAAAATCATTGACAAAAAGAGCATTAGTTGTGCCAGTGGAAGTTGTGTTGTGTAACATCTTGCTGTTTGTAAGTATGGACTTTTCTCCAGTTTCATACCCATCCATCCAACAAAGGTAGTTGTAGATGAAAATCAAGGGTAGAAGTAAATACATTGGATAACACTGGATGCCCTTATTCCATCCACTTAGACTGGAGCACAGGGACAGAAATGGCAATATTTAATAGTAATATCTTACAATATCTAAATGAATTGCACTTGTCACTAGACTTTTTGAGCGCTGAGCTATTTTTGAGTGTCCAGGAGGACAGTTGTGTATGAAAAGGAATATTGTTGAAGCACTTGATACTTCTTGAATGTTTCAACAGTTTAATTTAGCACATAGGGTTAGGGCTGGTTGACTTTAACTTTCCATGATCTAACTGCTGTTCTGTTGACACTAACACAGTGGATTTGAATACATGCGAAGCAACCATTTTCAGAACTTATAAAAGCAAGTCATTGTCTCATCTATAGTGGACCTGCAAGTTTAAAAATGGTGACTGATCATGGAAAAAAGCTTGTAATATTTGAAAAAGAAAATAGATATCAAACTGGGTATTAACACACCATTGTTTGGGATCTCATCTGTTGTAGATACTGTCAGTGGTTAAACTTGAAGGCACAAATCAAGAGGTAGTATTATCTGACATTGTGTGCAATGTGTTGAGATGGACAGGATTCCATTGTTTTAATGTTCATTTTAAAGGACAGACTGTATTTTAAGAGTAGAGGTTTATTTATTGTTTATCTTTTGTACATAATTTGATTGAATATGTAATTTTTTCCTTGTTTTAAACTGACTGAATCTGGGGACCTGTATCCATGTCGTAACTGCAAACAATGTGCGTGAGACCTACTCAGATGAGAAGGTGAATTTTTACGGATCTTGTTTAAGATTATTGTTTAGTTAATTAAAGAAGCATAGTTAGTGGGGAAGTATCATTCCTTTAGTGCTGAAATAGAAATTCATGAATGACTTTTTGGATTGAGATGGGTACATTTTGGTTTTTGAAATAAAGGGAATTCTACTGGAAACATATCTTCACAGCACAGAATGCAACTTCTGAAAAATGACTGACCTCTGTATGAGCAATAGAGTGTTTAGTACTGGAGAGTCAAATCTTAACATTGAATTCTATCTCATTTCTTGGAAAGTGGCATCCATACATGGTAAACATTGTTAATATAGTAGGGCAAAGATGAACTCAGAGGTCATATATACTACTGATCACATTAGCAATGCTCATTTTAATGGCAGTAGGAAGACTAACAAATACATATAGCAGTCAGGATATATAGTCGGTTCATGAAGGATATAGCACTGAGAAAATTGTTTAAATGTGACTGCAAGGAACTTTGAAATGATTTTTGTAATGTGTACTGTTTTTGTGTTTATTTATTGTAATGTTAGCAAAATGACTACTTTAATAGGTATGAAGTTTGCTTTGTAAATGTGTAAATATGTTTGTATTATCATTCAATTGTAGGAGAAGATTAGAGTATGTATTTTTAATGAAAATTCGATAATGATTTTTTGTAATAAAAAGTGATTCCAAAGTACATTTCAGATTGTTGGTTCTTGTGGGGGATGTTCTTTGGGGGATGTTTATGAGTCTTTATGGAAGCCCTGCCTCACCAAGGTAAATTTGGTGAAGTATTAATTGAAAAATAAATTCAGATCTGTACATTTGACCCTTTTGAAAAGTATATACCATGCATATGGATGAGGCTGGAAAGGTTATTTCATCAAACATTGTGTATATCTCATGTTGGACACTCAGTCCAGTTGTGTCACTAGGGATTGCCATTCTGGTCATTTTTTGAGCCCACACTATGGAAATATTGATATTTGCTCTTCCAATATGCTGCAGTGCTCCTTGTCCAGGCTCTTGTCATCTCAAGATTGGACAACTGCAATGCTCTCTTGGCTGGCCTACCTGCATCCACCATTCTGCTTCTGTAGCTGATATAGAACGCAGTGGCTGGTCTTAAATGTCTGGTCTTAAATCAAACAAAGAGGGCCTGCATTACCTCTCTTCCACTCCACTGGCTCGCCGTAGCTGCCTGCATCAAGTTCAAGACCTTGGTGCTTGCATTCAGAAAATCCAACAAAACCGCACCTACCTACCTGAGCTCACTGCTACAAGCCTGCTCCCTCATGATCACCGCGCTCTGCTACTGAACGGCGTCCGGTGGCCCCGTCACTTGGCGGCACAAAATCACTTTCCAGAACCTTCTCTGCCATTGTCCTCCGATGGTGGAATGAACAGCCACACTTCATACGTTCAGCTGAACCCCTCATTATCTTCAGAGAAAAATGTGAAGACGTAGCTCTTGCATGCTCACCTGAATACCTGAAACACTGCCACCTAAAGCAATGTCTTATATGGTAAACTTTGTTTTCCATAAAAAAATTCAGTCTATGGTTTCATGCACTTTTATTTCTACCAGCTAGCTTGTACCTTGTCTGGTGAACTGTTCAAACCTGGTCATGATGCACTTCTAATATTGTTGATTCCGTATGTGGCTTTTTGCTTGCGTTTTACTCTGCCTCACTTGTAAGTTGCTTTGGATAAAAGCATCTGCCAAATGAATAAATGTAAATGTAAACGTAATGTTCTGGGGTTATGTTTTGTTGTTACCAGATCGGTCAGTTGTGACTGTAATTTAGCCCTTGACTTTGAATGGGGTGCTTGAAGACAGACACCCATTGAACATCTAGATGACTTTTGTGACTTGGTTCATAGTGCTCAAATTTGAGTGAAAAGATCTTTGAACATATCAGGATTATCTGTTCTACCTCAGTACAGGAGGGAGCGGCTGTGTTGTTGCTATGTTTGGGCCACAGCAATGTTGTGTGAACTTGCGCAATCTGCCTAAGGGTGGAGTTAAACGTCAGCAATGCTGTATATTAAATTATAAATTTTTATTTTCATTGTGACACAAGAACACAGGCAGGGAGAGGCTTGGAAAATGTTAAAAAAAAGTATGTGCGTGTGTGTGTGTGTGCATATACATATGTCATACCTTTGTTTTTAAAGAGCAAATGTCCCATGATTGTATGGAAGTATGCAGAAAAAGATAAACATTGTTTGAACAAGCTAGTGTCATCGTAGGCTCTTGTGAACAGTTCATAAATGGGTCTGAAGATAAAATTTAAGAAGGTAACATCACCACCATCTTCCATGCCCTCCTGTACACCCTTACAAAGACTGCAACTGTTGTAATGAGTATGAGGGGATAACATATCATACATATCCAAAAAAAAGAATTAAATTTAACATTCTAGTCCTTACTAAGCACTATATTAACAGTTATTCATTTAAAAATGGACTACTGCAGAACATATCCCGTCTTAAATTTCAAATGTGTGTTTTGTTGAATGTGAAAACAAGCAATTTAAACATTTTGCCGCTCCTCATATGAAAACAATGCTTAAGGGTTAGTCCCGATTTACAGGTATGCAGAATTATTGTAACATATTGTCTATGACGTGGTGTGTGACGATGGCAGTACTGTTTTACAACGGGTAAAATAGGTACAGAGCCTACATGAGTACCATAACATCACTAAGGGGTGTGGTCCACTTGCCTACAAATAATCGTGACAAACGACAGGTACTTTCAGAACACACAACCTAAGAAAGAGAGGAGGAGAGCAGGTAGTTGCAGCGCATTTACATCTGAAGAAGAGAAGTAAGTAAAATATTTTATGACAAAGATATGTTGTATTCATGTTTTAGTGTGACTCGTGAATTTCCATGCAATCTTTTAAACATTTAATTTAATTTAATTTAATTTAATTTAATTTAAAGTGTGTTTAAATTTAATGATCGTTCTCCAGTTAGACACCCACTGGGGGAAAGTGGTGAATGAATACTTCATCTTTGTCGGTTGGAATTTTAGAACATAATGGTGAGGTGTTATATGCAGGGCTTCTATGGCTTGCCCACTACCATAAGGCATGAGGTAGCATAAAAGCCAGATAATGACAAATTAAGCAAGAGTAGGGAATAAAACATATAACAGTATGAAACTCTATCAGTTCCTGTCAGTCTTTTTTATACTCTCTTGTCAGAAAGGTTATTTAGCCTGTGTGTAAGTTGTCTTGGATAAATGCATCTTTGTCACATGATTTCCCTCTCTAGCCAGGTGGCTGCCTGTCAAGCAAAATGGAACCAAATCCTTTGTTACGGAAGATGGGCACTGTTGGCCGTGTCATAATCACCATCCTCTTCACCCTGCTGGTGCTGGGAGTGATGATATGGGCCTATGTCAAGGGCTTCCAGCTTGCTACCTCCAAGTTTGGCATCATCTCCTTCGGCTTCTACGGCCTCATTCTGGGACTCCATGTCCTGTTGCAGAGCCTTTTCGCTTTTATAGAACACCGCCGCATGCGAGCTCGGCGCGAGCCCTGCAGCTATACCAAGACCATCGGCCTCACCATATCTGCTTACCAAGAGGACCCTGCTTACCTGAGGGAGTGCCTTAACTCTGTCCGTGCCCTGCAGTACCCACCTGAGCTACTGAGGATCGTCATGGTGGTGGACGGCAACACGGACGACGACCTCTACATGATGGAGATGTTCAAAGAAGTCTTTGCTGATCAGAACCCTGGCTGCTACAGGTGGGAGCACAATTACCACACCTGGGACCCAAGGCCACAGGAACAGCAGGAGGCAGGCAATTCAGCTGGGGACACGGGCGTAGGGGTGGGACAGGAAGACCCCCAAAGGAGGGAAGTGGAAGAGCTGATCCAAAACAAAAGATGTGTTTGCATCATGCAGAAGTGGGGTGGCAAGAGGGAGGTGATGTACACGGCGTTCAAAGCACTGGGATTATCAGTTGACTATGTGCAGGTGAGAAGGCAGAGGCTTGACGTAATCAATTAAAAACATCTTCAACACATTTGTCACCCTTTTTCATGATAGCATTTTGCTAACAGCGGGTCTTCTTTGTCCTCTGTGTCTCACAAGGTGTGTGACTCAGACACCAAGCTGGACCCGCTGGCTACAGTGGAGCTGTGCAAGGTGCTGGAGAGCAACAAGAAGTACGGGGCTGTCGGGGGGGATGTGATGATCCTCAACCTGAAGGACTCCTACATCAGCTTCATGAGCAGCCTGAGATATTGGATGGCTTTCAATGTGGAAAGGGCCTGCCAGTCTTTCTTCAACTGCGTCTCCTGCATCAGCGGCCCCCTGGGTAAGAGAAACTAGAACACACGGAGACGGCAATCAGTGGCTGATTTGAACAGAAACCAGTGTGTTTGCATGCCATGCTATGTTAGCACATGTCATGATAACTGTTTTTCCTGTTTCCTCTTCCTCCATCTTCCCCTTTCCCCTCTTTCCTCTTCCCTCTTCCTTCATACTTCCTCAGGTCTGTACAGGAATGACCTCCTACAGCAGTTCTTGGAGTCCTGGTACAATCAGAAGTTCCTTGGAACACATTGTACCTTTGGGGATGACCGCCATCTGACCAACCGAATGTTGAGCCTGGGCTATGCCACCAAGTGAGTGTCACTCCTCAGCTTATCCCACCATTTATGCATTCTTGCCACTAATCTAAAAACTGGAGCACTTTGGTAATCCAGCTGCAAAGTCCAAGTGTGAAAGAAAGGCTCAGGACTGAGAAAAGCCGCTCCAGTCTGCAGTAAAGAAATCAACCGAGCAACTGGTCTTCCTCTTTCAGGTACACAGCTCGCTCCAAGTGCTACACCGAGACCCCGGCTCAGTTCCTGCGTTGGCTGAACCAGCAGACGCGTTGGACCAAGTCCTACTTCCGCGAGTGGCTCTACAACGCCATGTGGTGGCACAAGCACAGCCTGTGGATGCCGTACGAGGCCATCGTGTCGGGCATTTTCCCCTTCTTTGTCACAGCCACCGTGATCAAGCTGTTCTGGACGGGCGGCCTGTGGGACATCCTGTGGGTCCTCTGCTGCATCCAGATCATCGGCCTGATCAAAGCCGCCTACGCCTGCCTCCTCCGCAAGAACTTTGTCATGATCTTCATGTCGCTCTACTCCATGCTGTACATGACCAGCCTCCTTCCTGCCAAATACTTTGCCATCATCACCATGAACAAGAGCAGCTGGGGCACCTCTGGGAGACGCAAGATCGTGGGCAACTACATCCCGCTCCTTCCCCTCTCCGTTTGGGCAGCCATCCTACTGGCTGGGCTCTGCTACACCATATACAGGGAGACCAAGATGGACTGGACAACCCCAGCTAAGCAGCTGGAGATCAAGTTCTTGATTTATGGTTCTGCTGCCTATGTCTTTTACTGGCTCTTTATGATTTTTCTTTATTGGGTATGGTTCCGGAGATTGTGCAGAAAACGATCCCAAAGCTACAATGTGAGTGTTTAGGACAGCTGTTTTTTTTTTAAAAAAAAAGAAAAGGCATTAACGGAAATACTGTTTATTTATTTATGTTTGTAAGGTCCTGAAATTTTCAAGTGTTATTTATTTATTTATTTATTCATCCTTTGACAATTTTAACATGAAGGAAAACTATATATTAGAAACCTACTGTGCCAAATTAAAATCATTGACAAAAAGAGCATTAGTTGTGCCAGTGGAAGTTGTGTTGTGTAACATCTTGCTGTTTGTAAGTATGGACTTTTCTCCAGTTTCATACCCATCCATCCAACAAAGGTAGTTGAGATTCAAATTTTAACATTGAATTCTCATTTTTTGGAAAGTGGCATCCATACGTGGTAAACATTGTTAATACAGAAAGGCAAAGATGATCTCAGAGGTCATATCTACTACTGATCATATATACTACTGATTAAAGCATGTATTTTTAAAGACAATTTGACAGATTATTTGTAATAAAAAGTGATACCAAAGTACCTTTCAGATTGTTGGTTCTTGTGGAGGATCTTCTTTGGGGGATGTTTATGAGTCTAAAGTATTGATTAAAGTATTGATTGAAAAATAAATTCAGATCTGTAAATCTGACCCTTTTGAAAAGTATATACCATGCATATGGACAAGGCTGGAAAAGGTATTTCATCAAATACCATATATATCTCATGTCAGACACTCTGTCCAGTTGTGTCACTAGGCATTGCCATTCTGGTCATATTTTGAGCCCACACTATGCAAATATGGATATTTGCTCCGGGTTTGAATTTTGTTGTTACTAGATGAGTAAGTTGTAATTGTCCCTGATTTAGAATGCGGTGCTTGAAGAGAAACACCCATTGAACATATAGATGACTATTGTGACTATAGTGCATAAGATTGAGTTATGAGGTTTGGGAACATGCCGGGTGTTATCTGTTCTACCTCAGTACAGGAGGGAGCGGCTGTGTTGCTGCTATGTTTGGGCCACAGTAATGTTGGGCGAACTTGTGCAATCTGCCTAAGGGTGGAGTTAAACGTCAGCAATGCTGGATATTAAATTATTATCTTTTTCTATTGTCACACTAAAAGCACAGACAGAGAGAGGCTTGGAAAATTATATAAACATGTATGCATTCATACATAAGGGCGTGTCCCAACTTACAGGTTTGCAAAATGTGACACATTGTTTTTGACATGGCATGTGACGATGGCAGTATCACTGTTTTACAAACAGTGCACTATAGATAGAGCCTTAATAAGCACCTTAACATCACTTACAGGTGTGTTTCTCTTGCCTACAAATAATCATACCAAATGACATGACCTGACAGAGTAGACAGACTAAGAAAGAGAGAAAGGGAGTAATTAGCTCACTGCAGAGCATTGACATCTATGTAGGAATTAAAAATTTAATTTAATTTAATTTAAAGTGTCTTTAAAATTAATGTTAGAGCCTCCATTTAGACACCAATTGAGGAAAATGGAAATGAAACCTGTGCTTCAGGTAAACAAATTCTTAACCTCTGTTGGCTGGAACAGTGAGGCAGTTTAGTGCAGGGTTTCTATGACTTGCCGACTAGATCCCATAAGGCATGAGGCAGCATAAAAGGCAGATAAAAACTAATCAAGAATAACTTAATAAAGAGCAGGATGAACACCACTCAACAGTGAGAAACTGTCCATCACTTCCTGTCAGCCTTTTTCAATTTGTCTTAGGTTACTCAGCCTATGTGTAAGTTGCCTGGGCAAATGCATCTTTGATGCATGATCAGATGCTACCTATCTAGTAATACACACCTGAAACCTGTGCTACAGAAGATGCCAGAATCATCCTGGGTCCATGCTGTACATGATCAGCCTATTTCACAAAGTATTTTTGTGAAAGTATTATTTCTAGCACTGAATGCAACTTTCGAGACATTATTGACTGTTGAAAAAAATAAATAACAATAAACAAATAAAACAAAAGATTGTTTTGTGTTGCAAGTTTATTTCTTAACATAAAATAGCATTCTATTAAATTTCTTGGGAAATGGCATTGAAATGAAATGCATTGAAGCACAGAACTGAATTCAGAATTAATATGCAGTATACTGCTGATCATGACAGCAATGCTCATATTAATGGAAGTCGGAGAATGAACAAATTTTATTCAGTATAAACAATTTTTAATAGTGATTTTGAGGTACTTTTGTAATCATTTTTGTAGCATATAAACTGTTTTGTGTTTATTCATTGTAACTTGATAGTGATACTGGTTGTCTTGTCTTGTCTTTTTTTAAAGGGAGTATTGAAAATAAAAGTATTTTTATGAGAAAATTGGAAGTGGAAGGAAAAAAAAGTTATTTTATACAACATCAAGTTATATTGGATTCTCAGTCCAATTGTACCAGTAGGGAGGGACTGTCATCACTTTTTGAAACCAGTACATAGAAATCTACATTTTCACTCGATTTGTATTATTAGTTGGTGGACGGATCAATTTTAATTGTAATTAATTTCCTGGTTTAGAACCCTTGAAGAGAGACAGTCATTGAAAATTTTCACAACAATCAAAGACAGAAAGGAGTTAAGAGTTTTCCTGCATGTTTTGAGAACATTTCAGGGGTTATTTTAAACTAGCACCATCCTGGACTGTTGTAAAGAGTCTTTAAATGATATGATTTAACTAAGCAGCCTAAAAATTCTTCACTTGTGTGACACAGAGCATTGCTGTTGTCAGAGTGCCAATTGTACTTACGTAATTGTCATTATGAAGATGAAACTGGCCTTTCGTGCCTCTCCTTACCCAAGGACCCACCCAGCACAATACAGCACCTAACAATGAACCTGCGGGCAAATGAGTATGTGACACTGTACTGCAAGTATTTCCCTTCAGTACTGTACACCTCAGATATTTACATCAATGCATCAATCCATCATTTTTTTGTGTTACAGCACATCTTTTCAAACAAGATTGTCACAAAGTGCTGTACATGTAGCATAGGGGATTTTTCCAGAGGGAATCAAACAAACAGAAAGCCAAAGCCAACTGCAAAAAAGCTGGAAAAATATCCCCCCAACTCTGGGAAAAGGCGTGTGAGAGTCTCCCGGAAAATAATGGAAAAAACAACATTGACAAAACACATAAAGTAGGGTGACCATACGTCCTCTTTTTCCCGGACATGTCCTCGTTTTGGGACCTAAAACATGCGTCTCTAAACGAGGACATGTCCGGGAAAAAGAGGACGTATGGTCACCCTACATAAAGGACATCAGTACGTCACAACACAGCCAGTGAGGTGGACAGGGGATCACATGGTAGCCTCAGGCAGGATGTGATACAGACCCTTCCTCTGAGAGTGCATGCTACAGCAATTGTCCAGGCATCGTGTTCCATATGGCTGGTTAATACAGCAGATGGCAAAGCTGCAGAAGTACATGTTGCTCAGGTAGGAGGAGAGATGGGGGGTGGAGAGAGGGTGTGGTTAGACAGAATGTAGTGGCTAGAATGGGACTACCAGAGAATTTTGGTGCAGTACGTTGTGGACAGTGCACAGTGCAACATTAGGCTGCCTCAGCAGAGATAAATTATGGCCGCATACAAAGAGGGCAGTGAGCAGAAAGGTTAGGACCCATGGCCACATAAGGTGATCAGAGACTGTCCCACCCAATGTAGAGCAGGAGCCAGCTGAAAGCAAGGGACAGTCCAAACTGTAATCGTGGAAGAGACCGCAAGGACAGTTCATAGAACCTGACATTTTCTATAGCCATGGACTGTCCTCTTTCCCAGCTCTCAATATGATTATAGGATCTACTGTAGTGGTAAGTGTTCAAAATAGAATTAAAAATAGAGATTGTGCCTGATTCCTGATCATCGTTAGGTAAGTTATTCCACTATAGAGGAGCACTATGTGAAAAGGCTCTACTAGCAGATTTGTTGGAATCACCAGCAAGCCAATCTCTTAAAAAAATGTAATCTAACTGGGCTATTAGGATTATAGATCCTGCAGGTAAGCAGGCACAAGAGCATTTAAGGACTTATGAGTACAGAGCAGCACTTTGAAATTCATCCAAAATATAACTGGTAACCAGTGATGTGATGCTGGAACTGGGGTAATACAATTACTTTTTTATTCTCATCAAGACTCTTGCAGCAGCATTTTGAAGAAGCTGCAATGGATTTAAGGTGTCTTTCAGGCATTTTGAAAGAAGGGCACTAATCTAATTGAGAGGTAATAAATGCACAAAATAGCTTTTCTGTATCGCTCTTGAAATGAAAAGGCCTAATAATGGCAATATTTCACAGCTGAAAAAATACCAGTTTCAAAACAATTTATATGAGGTTGACAAGAGAGATCTGAGTCAATGGTTGCCCCAAGGTCCTTAATTAAGTAAATTAGGGACAGCTAAGTGACCATCATAGCTGAGCACAAAATTTGCCATAGCAGAATAGCCGACTGTTCTCCAACTCACTTAATTCCTCTCACACCAGACCCTTGATGACCCCATGACAATGTGCATGCCATTTTGTTATGTTAAAGAAGGAGCACGTATATACACATTGCATAGCATGTATCATCATGATTGGGTGTTTCCAGTCAATGACGGACATTTTGCAAACTAAAATTAAAACAGTCTGAGGAGAGACACTCTTTTCTCATGTGTAATCAACATCATCGTTAGTCATGGGAGTTTTGGGTTTAACACTACCTCTGAACTGAATGCACCCTCTCAGTCAGGGATTGTAAGTACACATCAAATGACAGCTGGCAGAAGCTCTCCCTCAGCACCGAATGAGTACATCCACATGGTCTCTCTCTTGCGGTTTATGAGACTGACTGCAGAAGTGGTGGTATTCACTGAGGTATGAGGAAAAGTGAATGACTGGACAAGCTGCCAGCTTGATTAGGTCTGTGACTAAGAGGGCGATTCCTTCTCCCACGGCTGTTTCCACTTATGCAGTCCTGCTCCGCCCTGTCTCCCTCCCCCTTCCATTTACAAAAAACAGACCATTTGAAGCTGGCAGCAGTGCAGGGCGCATACTGCTTCAATTACAAAAGGAAGCAGGCATGACTTAATGGAATGTTGCTAGGTTCACCCATTTCAGAGGCAGACTCCTCTCTACTCACTTCCTCTTTCTTTTTTTTTTTTTTTTTAAATTCGCCTTGCTTCATATCTGACACCATCATCACGATCATCACCATCACCACCATCAGTAGCAGCAATAAAAAACAGACATTATGTGCAGTCCTGTATCAACATCTGTGGCATGGCGCTGTTAAGACTTGAAGTGTTGAAGGTTTTGTGATGTAAACTGATCGCTAAATTAAAGGCAAGAATATTAACAAACAAAAATAACAGACAAGCAAAAGAGGAAGAGTCATATCCCATTGTACTTAAGCAGCAGGACTTGTGACTGAAAGGTTGCTGGTTCAATTCCCCGTTGGGGCACTGCTGTTGTACTCTTGGGCAAGGTAGTTGACCCAGAGTTGCCTCAGAAAATATCCAGCTGTATAAAAGGATGACATTGTAAAAAACCGAAACCAATGTAAGTCTCTCTGGATAAGAGTGTCCGCTAAATGCCACTAATATAATGTAATGCAATTTTAAACATGTAAGGCTAACTAACTGCACTTGCCACAGCTCTGTGCTGATACAAGTACATCTGTTAACAGTATTATATATGCTTACTGTTTAAAGCAATGCTCTATTCCACTGCAGAAAATAGGAAGAATCCTTTTCACCAACCCAGATCAAACCACAGTTATATGCCATTGCTAACAATAAATTTTGTCTAAAGGCATTTAACTGTGAGCTGTGGGCTTATTTCACTCTAGTTCCCCTTTGTGGGTTCATTGCCAGGTCAAAGCATAATGGCAGTTATTTCACTAACATCACACATGTGAGCTTACTGTCCATCTTCAGCTTTATTCAATACAAGTGTATTATACACTTGTAATAGTAACACAGGCCAAAAATTAAGCCATACTCAGCTTCAACACTTATTTATTTAATCTGAGCAGATGTAGCTAACTTAGTTCAGGTCTTGAGTTTTGTCAATGCTGTATCAAGGAGCAACCGGGGGCAAACATTTTACACATAGTACAAATATATGTTTATTAAGCCTAAGTGCTATAGATTTGGGTATGGTGGAAGATTAGAGCTGGACAAAATGATTCATTTAAGCATTTTCCCGGATTTTTAGGGGATTGTTTTTATTGGAAATCAACACATTGTCCAAGGAAGTTTAAGAGGATCCAGAAAGGGTGGGGAACAGCTCCCACTGTCTGAAACTCGCCCAGTGGCCCCATGGGAGAGGTGAAAAGGAATACACATGCTCTCTGGTGGGGTTCAAAGTCATTTACCGGAATAGCTGCTAGACATTTGTTTTGGTTACAACCTCAGAAACGAGCAAAACAACTATATGGACTCATTTTCTGAGATACGGTTGTTGGTATCAGGGCATACCCATGGTCAGACAGCTGTGATAAAAAAAAATTCCATCCCTGGTGGTCTGACAGAGGGTATCTTAGCACAATTTCCCTTGAACAGCAGCCCTGTCTGATCATATGTGGTGAATATGTAATGTTATGCTGATTACTGTGTGTTGTTTGTATTGCATAAAACAGTTTTCAAAGGATGCAAAAAGAAAAAAACACAAATAGAAGACTTGGGGGATTTGTTCTTAGCTGTAATACACAAAGAAAGTCTTTTCATTTTACTCGTTTCTTGTGGACTATTCAGCTTTTAGAATAAGATGTTATCCTAAGTCAAAAAACAGTCTTTTGTTGGTTACCCTCTGGAGACATTCCATATACATTAAATTAGACCTCCCATACTACAGTTAAAAGCATGTTTTCTTACCCCAATTTTAATGTAAATGGTTTATAGAGGGCTGATTAAAAACACTATTAGCTTTATGTAATGTACAAACCGTACAGTGTAAGAGTATGTACAGCGTGGCTGTATCATACTGGTAAAGCCACACGCAACTGCATTGAAGAATTGACATCAAGGTCAAAAAAGCATGTACATGTAAAAACGTAAAGCTATCAATTATACTTATAACAATTATCTTATGCATGTGCATAACAATTATGTTTATAAACAATACACAAAATGGTAAAGAAGTAGGAGTCATGGTCTACAGCTGGCACTGGTAAATTTATCCTCAAAGTGGTTCAATAGTCGGGAAAGAATTACAAACAGATAAACAGATGTTTCCTTAATTGCTAATTTTCTTGCAGTCTACTATGCATGGTTTAAGAATGCAGATTGCTTTAAAATGTACTTCAAATCCTAAATCGCAGGCACTTGCTGACAATATTTCCCAATCATACAGGTAGTTTCTTGAATCAACTGTGTATGAACAAGGGCTTAGCAGGCGTATCAAAGTCGTCATTGAATGAACAGAATGGTTACAAAATTAATACAAACTAAAAATAAAAATAAAAATAAAAACGAACAAAAATGTACGAGAATTAAACCCTGATCTGCGAAAAGCGAAACTGACCAGATCACTTGAAATAACAAGTAGCCTACTGGAATGACTGACATTTGATTCGGACAGGCATGTGAACACGCAGTAGCATTTCCGAATTGATCATCTTGACATATATTAAAAAGGGTGAGTCAAACCCTAAATTCGTTTTGTGGGCAGGGCGTAAAGTCTCTCAGTGTTCCAAAACTGTGTTTGTATAAGGGATTGGCTGCTATCTGTGAATCATTTTGCATTACCTCGTATGCCTCCGTTGGCTTGTACCCAATAACTTACAGGTTAAACCACTTCACCGTAATACCGTCATAGTATGGGGGTGTATGAACCACGCTCCAACAATGATAATTTCTCTGACGATTTAGAGGACCTACAGAACAGTTTTAGTGCGAACGGAAACGTTAAACACCAAATTGCATCGCGGGTTAATTTACAATGACATGCAAACGAAAGATGGATTTTAAAAAAATATCATTAACCTTGATCAATCAAGCAAACTTTTTTCTTTAGAAGATTTTACTTGATGTCGATAAATTTAGTGTAAAAAGAGGTAACTTTTGAAACCATAGCCTATTGTGTGCAGCTGCTGTAAGTTAGCTTCGTAGCAGCACCTCTGTGTCGGTTGCCTTGGCCGTTTTAATAATAATTTCAATTCGAAGCATTTTCAGCATATTCGAAAACTATAGGCTAATATTAAGATGAACTAACCATTCGCCTCGGAAAAAAATGTTTATACTACATAAACTGACCAAAAATCTTTTCTTTCCACTTTTCTCCCTGGAAAGAACAAGAACAATAATGAAATGACCAGATGGGGGTCAATCAAGAATTTAAAACGCAATTAAATGAGTCGAAGCATGTAGTTATGTAGATTGAAGGCTTCAGGTGAGACCGTTAATTTGTTGTTTAGAGTTTCCTGGAAGTTGAGTAGAATATTGCTCTACAACATATTGTGACATGTAACATTGCGAGGAATGCGCTACTGGCAAAAATAAAGCTGTGCCCCTTATCACTTCAAGAATAACCGGTTCAGAAATGCGACAGAGATGCCAATCTCTTTCGTAAGATACTGTAGACCAACGTGTATAGAGCACACCCTTTATAGTTACAGAACTTCTGTTGTGGGGGGGGGGGGGGATTCGCCCTCTGTTCGAATCCCAACGTATAGGACTAGGCGATCGCCGGCTGTCTTGTTTCATTTCCCATCGCTGTCACTGCTGACGGAGCCGCGGTAAAAACGGTCTCACGCAATGAGGTGTGCTGAAATAGCACACCTCATTGTAACCCGCATTCCTCTCCGTTCCGCCCTTTCGTCTCCGTAGGTTTCCCCTTGGATCTGTCTTGCATCTCCATACAGCCCATGGCCCAGGCTGTATAAGGCCCCACACCCTCCGCAATGAGCCATCGGTTCCGCTCCTGCATAGACCTACACTAATATATAGTTTGTTCAATCTAAACGCAATACCGCTGGGACTTCACTCTCCTTTGATAATTTAAGGTGTTTCCTCGTTCAATAGGCAAAGTCAACATTCCAGAGTAAACACCTACATAGCACTGGAATTGAATCGACCATCGTAACTGCCTCGTATTGTGACTGAATCACCCTCGACGCCTCGACTAAGATTTTGCAGCTTTAAACACACTGATAAACTGAACAGCTTAGTTAACATATAGGCAAACTGCGATTCCATGATTAGCGAATGATTTTTTTTTTTTACCATATCCCACACAATCTTTTAGTCACAACTCTCTACACCAAGCAAAACAATACAGTATTTCCAAATACACTTTCCTAAAAGTATAACATTTCCCGTTTGTTTTGTAAAACAGATATAAAAGCGTCTCATAATTTGACTTTCCCTTGCTAAATTTGACAGGTGTTCCGATAAACACTTAGGACTGGTAATCTGTAAAGCTCTGAAAACGATTGCATTGACTTGAACAAATGTTTTTTTTTCCCAAGAAAAGAATTATGATGATAAAATATGTATTATCAAATGTCTTTACTTTCTATGCAAGTCTACAACTCCACGTACGTTTTTATTAGATGGACAAAATAACCTAATCAGTTAGTCTGTAATAAAACAATTTATAAAAAACTGAAAAAATCTTAATCCAACATTATTTCAAGATATTCATTTTTTCAAATTCTAGTCATGGCTATTTTCCCACGTTGTTCTTCGATAACTAATCTGTGACTGTGTCCATGCGTAGGCTGTTTACGCAATTTTAGAACGGAAAGTATCATTCTGAGCCATGATTACATCCACGTTACCGCGCCCTCTTTGTGCATCGCTCGTTACCAAGACAACTCGTGCAAACCATGCATCCAAATCGTACGGCTACCATTTACTGCCAGTTAAATAGGCAGGGTTATTTCGTGAGTCATGTCTGGGTATATTTAGTAACACCACCAAGGGTTTAAAGCCGTCGAAGTGGTCTGTCTCATTTCTGAACGTACACGAATTCCCACAACGAAAGCAGCTCTAAGGCTTCTCAGAATTAACCAAGTTTTATAAACTGTAGGCTAAAATATTTAAGGCGATGCAACCATAGATCTAACAAAACGGACAGAAGTGGGAAAACCCTCAAGCGAACATCTCTCCTTGCGATAAGACTAGCTACAGTGTGCGCGTCCTATCCCACTGACAATGATTTCTGCCTCGTTTAACCACTTCGTCTTTCTGTATAAAGTATTTGCCAGATTCACCTCTTTTTATCTGTAAACTAGAATTCAGAGGTCATTGATTTTTTTAATATTAAGTGTTGTTTTCACATTCATCTGATTTAAGTAGGTAAAAGTTTGTGAACATCCTCATTTCTCATGCTGAGCATTTTTAGAGTTGATTCTGCGTACAAGGAACCAGTGCTTGGTCATTTGGCTTGTCAACTTTAGCGGCCAATTTGACACTAATAATACGGTTAAAATACATAAGAATTTCATACGGCAGTCATAGTGTTCAGAAATAAGAGCACAGAATCACCCATATATTAACGCTTTTGAAAATATCCTTCTTGCAAGAATCAAGCAATCTGTTTGTAAGACTAATTTTAGGCTCACCAATATCTCATATGAGAGTCACTCATATGAGAGTGCAATGGTTCATGATCAGTGAAATTTCATTAGTTCCTCCATTTATTACTGTAGAACCTAATATGTGCAATATTTTGAGTAGAGTTTTGCAGTTCAGCTCTGTGCTTGGAACCAGTTGATCTTACAGGAAAAAAGTACGCTTTTCTAAAGTTAGAAATTTTCTAAAATTAATAAAATCCTGTCACATTATTTTACAAAAGCAGAAGCTATTCAAGTAATCCTTGTTAGAAGTACTACTTTAAAAGAATATTTCTTCCCCATGAATGGCCATTTTTCAATGCTCCCCTGTATTGCCTTTGTACGGTTTTGCAGTTTTGCGTTTTGCTAGGTTAGGATTCGCTGTCTCCAGTCAAAAGAAAAGTATAGCGGCTAAGAGTGAAGGCTCTCTTGCATTACCAGAAAATTAGTGAAGATATATAAAAAGCAATGGGGAAAGCCGGTCTAATGAACGACACCTGGATTGCATACAGGATAAAAGTTTGTTCCATTGCTCTGAAAGACATGCAGCTTGCCATAAAAAGAATACAATGTATTGAATGAAAACGCTCATGCTTGGTGCATACATCTTCTAGAATATGGCTACGAACAAGCTTTAAGACAGCACCCCAAAAAAATTATCAGGCCATATTAAAACCAGTGCAGCTAGCTAGCTACCTCACATCCTATCTAGCTAGCTCACAACCTACCTTACAGGCTACCCTGTATTTACTAAAAAGAGTAATCATTGTTGCAAAAATAGGGTTTCACTTTTTGTAGCCAGCAATATAGGGAATTGCTCGCACAATCCATGTGCTTACCAGCTACCCGCCCCAAATACAGACAGTTGCTATTAGGATTAATTTTATTTACTTGCTATCAACCTGATTGTCAGTTTCTTATAAAACAGGTTGGCAGTGTTTGTTTTACTGGCATAATTTGAACAGAAAACAACTATTTGTCAGTTCACATTAGACACAGACAGTTCGTAATAATAGCTTGATTGATTGGTGTTTGATAGGTACCGAGCTTCCTGCATTTACATTTCGCAGCTGTGTTTAGCCAAATTATGAAAGTGAAAAAAATATTTATATATTTAACTACCAATTTAGCTGCCTAGGTAGCTTCCTTAATTTCATAATCTGTCAGTGTCCAAGAGCCTATGTGAACAGTTGTGTTTGATGGTGCATATGAAACTGGCATTCATTCCACATTTTACCTAACATAGCTATGAACACATTTTGAGAAAGGACCCTGAGAAGGAAATGATCTGACAGTGCTTCCTGAATGTGGTACCTCCTACAACAGCAGCTGGATAAGTTTTCCACCCTAAAGTAATTAATCTAGCTAGGTACCCACTAACATCCAAATGGCCTTCAACCCAGTCCCAGCGCTTGTTTGACATTGTGTCGCCCAAAACTAAAACAATTGCAACACAAAGCACATCATACAATGGTGGAGAGAAACATGGTGAACAACAGCCAGTGTCCTGGAAGTCCCACAGCGCTGTGGTGCTCAGTATCTTAAAGACCAACCACAGGGATTACATCATTGCATTATTGCCATTTAGCAGATACTCTTATCCAGAGCAACTTTCACAGGATATGATTTTATCAAGTTTATACAGCTGGATATTAACCGAGGCAATTGTTGGTTAATTATCTTGCCCAAGGGTGCAGCAGCAGTGCCCCAGTGGGGAATTGAACCGGCAGCCTCGTGGTTATGCACTCTGCTCCTTTCCACTACACCACACTGCCACCTGGATGCAGATGAGAAACTGGGTATTCAACAGTGGTTGAGATTCCAATGGACAGGTAGGGCATCGTCAGGATCAAAGGAGAGCTGGATGCTCCACAGCCTTGTCAACATTGTAAACCTTGAACTTACTACTGCACGACTCAATAAGGCACGGCCAGCAACTGTGGAAGCCTGGAAATCCTTTTTGTCAAATATAAGTTCCTGGACAAGGGGCAATGACTAAAAGCTTGCAGAACACTATGTAGCCTATTGTACTGTACAAACACATGCCAAGCTATTTGTATTACTACTATTGTAATAATAGGGATCATCATTACCTCTCTTTTTACTCTCTTTACCATTGCTGTAACCCATAACTTTGGAACGATATGTTGGGGGATATTGATACTTCCCACAAACAGGAACGGATTTGTGATACCATTCTTGGAATGCCCTGAAAGACTTATGTTCTTATATTCTATCTGCAGCTCAAATGATTCACCAAAAAAAAGAATATTTTAACATGCAATTAAAACATGTTTCCCTGTTTTTCTTTCACTAGCAAAAAAAATGAAGCGGCAGAGGGAGTAACTCCAAAACCCACAAATCAAACCATGCATTTTATACATTTCAAGACTTTAGCTGTGACCTTGACGCCCTCTATTGGTGAAAAATAAACATTACAAACAAGCCAGAAGTTGCAATGCAGAATCAGCTTTTTAATAGTCATACCAATGGGTCATCAACGATTCAGCCTTTAGTTGAGAAATATGACCTTTCTCACTGGGTTCCTTGATCCTCTGGTCTTTTTCACCCACATAAACAGAAACCTGTAAATATAAAAACAAAAATACAGAGTCACAAAGACCATTACATTCAAGCTTAGCATATGACAATGAAACTGTACAATGTGTCTATGGATCTAAATATTGAAAACATCTTAAGTAAATAACCATGTTAGTCTCCTGCATAAAAGTATCATGTATTTCTCATTGTCAATAATGCAATTACACTGAATTGAAGCTATATTTTAGAATAGCTTTTATCATTACTTATTTTCACATAAACGCATTTAATTCAAATGACAACTTGTACTAACCCAACCCCCCTTTCATATTTAAATGCACAATAGCTGTAAAAAACAGAAAAAGCTTTTTTATTGTCAAAGCTCTGTTAAGGTACATAGAGAGAACCACCACCAGCACACACAGTCACATGCGCGCACACACACACACACACGCTTTAATTAACCTTTTTTTTTCAGAAATAACACATTTCAAAATGATGTTGGCACTATTTTTTACTGTTGACATAATATAGAAAAAAGATGTATAAAATCATGTTATGAAACACTTGGCATTTGGCTGAAAATGAACAGCCTTACAGTCTTATGCAGGAAAACACTGGTAAAGACTGAGGGGGTGGCATAATGCAGGAAAAATAACAATAAAGGCATCTAATGAAGTGCACCTGATCTCACAAATTAATGAGTATTGAAAGCGCCAGAAAGTGAGCCGAGGAGCAGAGAGCCAGTGACCTATATAGATTGATCCCGGCTCCACACGGTGAAGTCTCGATTCACATCCAAGATATATTCCAGAGGGGATTTCACTCCATCTCAGACTGAACCAATTATAATAGCTTTTCCACCTCAGAGAGTATTAGTGATTTAAAGAGAGCTGGGAATTCTCCCAACTGCAGACACCCAACACCAGAACAGGGCACCCTAGGTAGAGGCAGGCTCGAGGGCTGTCTGTCTGCACATTTTCAGACCTGAATTAATGAGGCACGTTAACCACCTCAATGAAGACATTTAGGTCTAACGCGCAACGGAGACTTCACTGCGGCTCCCGTCGGCCCAACCCTCGCGATAGACATTCCTCCTCCCTGCGCAAACGCGGAAAACACCCTCGGAGCACTCCTGCCCTCATCTGTATGTATACAGAGAGACAGGGACACATCCAAAGGCATCTGTGGAGAGTGTTTACACAGCGCCATTACCCCAGGGACAGGAAGAGCAGCAGCAGCAGCACGCTCAGACACGCAGCCAGCAGGGAGGGGGAGGGGAGCTGCTGCAGACCGGACAGCCGGGTTGGGCCGAGGTCACGGGGTAGGCCGGCGGGCAGGGGTGCGATCTGCCCCCCCAGAAGGAGAGCCGTGTCAAATATCCCCTGCAACTTGGCCTGGGCTACCAGGACCTGAGGGATCACTGTCAGGAGGAGAGTGTGTGTGTGTGTGTGTGTGTGTGTGTGTGTATGAGAGAGAGAGAGAGAGAAAGAGAGGGAGGGAGAGAAAGAGAGGAAAACTATATTGTTGATTCCTGAACTCTTACAGCTAGTTTGGTTAGTAATGAAGTGCTTAGTTCTGCATGTATTGTGCATTGCATACATAATATTTTCAGTACATACATGAATATGTCAAGAAACGAATCTCGGATTACACAAAAATTAAACATATTACAGCATTCATTACTGAGTAAGGAAAGAAGATAAAATTAATCACAATGGAGCTTCATAATAACAATAACCAGTCATCAGATCACATTGATTAAACCTTTATTCATTGTATTTTAAAGCAGCCCTGAAGGAATGTTAACACAAGGTAAAAACTAGTAATAGAAATGTCCTGTATCTTAATTAAAAAATCTTAAAGTGGTTTTCAGGAACGATTCAGACGAACACCTTCACAGGACCAAGTATGTACTATTCTTGCGGAATTGCAGCGCCTTTCTCACTGACAGATAAATCTTGCTAAAGCAAGGCAGGATTTACAGATTACCCCTCAGCTGGGTGGCTCCTCCGCCTCACCTGTGAGATGGTGGTAGATTCTGACGATGGACCGCTGCTGGGAGAAGACCTCGCACTGGTACGTGCCCTGATGGTGCAGGCGGGCGGAGGGGATAGAGTAGAGGCGGTCCGCCCCCACTGTCACCATCTTGAACTGATCCACCTGCTGAGTCTTGACCTTAACATGAACCCAGACGCAAAGTCCAGTGTAATTCCTAAATATGTAGCCAACACACAGCCACTCATGACGTGCGTATAGCTGTATGAAGCTGTAAATGTTAATTTTCCTGTTTTAGGCCGAGAAAGTGCCTCCGACAAAACATTTTAGAACTGATATAAATCTCAATGCAGCGGACAACAGAAACATGTTTGAAGAAATCTTTGAGCAGGGTTTTAGAGTTAGGTTCCTAAATGTGTCTTATTACAAACACAGACATTTTCACAAATTAATTTTCACATCTGAAAAAAAAAATCGTCTGATTTGTCCTTATAGGATGGATGATGATCACTTAGAATGGTTCTGGTGTTTTGTTTGGATCATTTTCTCCAAGGGGTTTAATGACTTTTGGAAGCTTGTGTGAATCCCTCATCTTTTTTTTCTAGGTTTAAGTGACAGTGGTTAAAGCAAGGATGTGATATTTGACCGGACAGAGGCTAGTAAGTGCCAATAAAGAGGGATGTCTTTCCTCATGAAGTCTTTACATAGTTGGCTTTTATTACCCTTTCAACTACAATCAAAATGTTAAGTATTTTTTCCAGTTGATTTGCTTCCTGGATTAAGACATGATTCACCTTCCCACCCATGTCCACAGACTTTGTTGCCTCTGAGCTTTATCTCTGAACCCCGCCTCTCACCTTGGAGGCAAACCTCCAGACGATCTCCGCTTGGCTGGGCAGGGGAAACTGGACATCACATCGCATCTCGGTGCTGTTGTTCTCCCCAACTGTGAAGTCACTCACTTCCAAGACACAGACAAGACACGCATCAGCTTTATCGCTAACATAGAAGACACGCATCGGCCTGATCACTCACAGACAAGATACTGACTGGAACAGGCATATTGCTGTAATTCATGGTAGAGCCATTTCCTCTGATGGGGAAAAAATCATGACTGTAGCTGCCAATATTTCAAGTAATTATAACATTTAATAACACCCTCCATGTAACTCAGTAAGGGGCATAATCATGTGCAGTAATTGCACTGTGGTGGATGAAAAATGAATAATGTGCTGTGTGTGGGAAGGAACTATAATCTAACACATAGAAGAATACATATACGCTTAACGTGATCACGCAGTATGTGTATATGCAACATAAGTAGATGTTCCTTTTCAGAGGCTGCTGGGAATGTGCTTGAAATCCCATGCAGTTCAAGGTATAACATCACCTGCTGTGGGCCACTGGCCAGTGTATGGGCAAGTGTGGATACATGTAACCTGGTTTGGAAGTGAATGGTTTTGTTACTCACTCGGACAGTCGAGGGGGTACTCGCAGCTGTCGTATTGGCAGGTGAGACAGTTGTAGACAGCGCCGGACACCTGGAAACCTATGCATCATGGGAGGGGAAACGCGTCATGATGCTTCAAAGGTAAGACATCCATCTTACTCACAGGTCAGAGTCTTCAAAAACACATGGATGTCTGAGAAAGGCGTTACTGCTCAGTTCTCTGTAGCAGGACTCCTCCCTTTTCATTTTTCTAAATTACACATTTTTCTGCTTTTCTCCCACAGTGCACTCCTTATGGCAGGGCCACCAAGCAGGGGTCTCAAATTGTTGTCCAGGAGGGCCACAGTCCAAGCCACCATTTGCACCCAGGCTTTTAACCTACGGAGTAAACTCATTACTGCCTTAACAAGACCGACATGCAATAGTCGTGGCCCTGCTCAGCTGTGACCCTCCACGGCCAGAATCAAACTCCTTCCCAAAAACACAAGAAACCAGACCGAACTAGAGGGGATGGATACAAACTGGCTCTTTATTTTAAGTGAGATTTCCGTACGTGACATCATTACTGCTTCGAACAAAGAGCCGATTCGGTGGGGTGTGAGGAAAAAAGTGAGAGCCAAAAATAAAAAGACGCAGTTCGCGCTAGGAAAGGAGAATGGTAGAAGGAACTTTCACTCACCACAAGGGGGGAAGCATCCGGAAGCTGTAAGGAGACAAAGAGAAAAATGAGCAAAAAAGGAAAAGAACGGTGACTGGAATAATGAAAACACGCACAGGAGAGTCTAAGGAATGTGCAGGCTGCAGGTTCAGGCTCCACATGAGCACTGGGTCTTCAACAGATTCTTTGCTGAACAAAGCAAAGCACTTGAGCCAGAGAGCTATTTAACCCCATAACTAGGCAGCATATGGAGTTGAGATGAGAGCGGTGAAGTAAGTGTGAATCTACTCTCATCCAAGCGGGGGGGGGGGGGGGGGGGGGGCGCAGAGAGGATAAAAAAGCTGAAAGATATCTAATGCGTACGATCTGGAGGAGGAAATAAAAGGAAAGAGGGAGCGGGTACTTCTCACCTCTAGGCAGTTTGGAGGCCGCGGCGATGAAATTATTTGCAGCTGTCTGTAACCTCTCTTCATATACAGAGTCTGGCAGATGGCAGAGGAGAGGGAGAGTGAAGGCATTACTCTCAGTGCTGCTCATAACGCTCTGTCTTCCTCAGGGCATCTCTCCCCCCCCCCCCTCCACCCAAAACCTCCTATCCAAAAACACATCCCCATTCTCTTTTTTATATTGTTTTCAGTCTCTCTCTCTCATCTCCCATAGTACATGTAGATGCACTATGGGAGATGAGAGACAGCCTGAAACCCCCCCCCGGCTGCAGGGTGAAGTGGTTGGTGGAGTGGTGCAAGGTCCAGGACTTTGGCACCTGGGTTCATCTTCGTATCAAACTCTTCCACCAGGGGCATGATCTCTGCATGCATGATGTCCCTCAGCTGTCTGTCATAGCCTCCCCCTGTGCAGCACAGACACACACAGATTCAGCGCATCGGCTTGTCCCTCCTCTGGCTTTACACTGCCGCAGCAGTTAGCCAATTGAATAACTGCATGCTGTGTGTTTCATGGCTTAAACTGTTGCATGTTTCACGTAAGCCATTTCACACCTCTATATACATGTGCTAGATGATATATTTAGTCCAAATATTTCTGTTTAAGACTGATAATGACGATGACTTAAGATTATATTTAGAGATCTGTGCACTGTTCTGAAGTAAGACGCTTTGCCTGAATGACCTTGCTGTAAAACATCCAGCTATTTAAACCGATAATACGTTAAAATGTAAGTTCTCCTTGCAAAATTTAACAGTAGTAGTAATTTCATTAAGTAAACAGGAGGTCAGGTTCCTCACCAACTCTCCCGGCCTGTATTACGTTTTGGTCCGTGTTAAAAATCCGGTCAATTGTTCTGAAACAGGAGTCCACATTCCGTATGCCATATTTGGAGAGAATATGCCCCCAACACAAGCGGAGACTGTCATCAGCATCTACCAGGCATTGGAAGCAACCTGAAGAGCAAGCCACACAGGCACTGAGAAAAGCTACCCACACAACTAACCTCCCCATGTGTTATCTTGCAGGCATTTTGAACCAAGTGGCATGTAAGGAGATGGATGGCGCTTATATTCCTTGAATCTCAGAATCTTAGAATGTCATGACATGATAAGTCGGAATGTTTGACAGCTCAGTGTGAATGTCTGTGACATCATCACGCAGCTAACTGAGAATTCTACTGGTAAATGCTCTGAGCAGACTTGGTGAAAATACGCCTGACTACCTGTGAAGACTCTGGAGATCATTGTGCTACTGGATGACAGAACAAGAGGGACCGGAACAAGATTATTACACTGCATCCAGTTTATCGGTCTTATTATTATCTTCTATAGGATAACTGACTTAACTTAGTTATACTACTGTCACATTCATTACCTTGCAGACTCTTGCCTATGACAGAGCTATACCACCAATACATAGGTAGGTCTGCACAATACTGCATCATAGTGCGAGAAATTCAAACTTTATTTGCTAGCACTTCTCTGTAAACCATTCAAAGACTAATGCGAAGTGTATTGCACCAGTCTACATGGGACAGACACCCAGACATAAATCAAGCATTTCTCTCAAAGACACACGCACAAAAAATTAATGCACAACTACCTCTCGCTCTCCCACTTTCTGCTCTGGGAGGGAAAAAAAAAAAAAAGAACACCCCCCCCCTCCCATTTCCCCACCTCCATTTCTCTCCCTCGCTTTCATTGTCTCTCTCTCTCTCCCTCTCCGAGATCCCACAATGCGCCACTTCTGCTGCAGCGCGGAAAGATGGAGAGAGAGAGAGAGAGTGTGAGAGAAAGGGGGAGAGAGAGAGAGAGAGAGAGAGAGAGAGTGTGTGAGAGAGGGGGAGAGAGGGAGAGAGAGTAAGAGTGAGAGAGAGGGGGAGAGAGAGAGAGAGAGAGAGAGAGAGTGAGGGAGGGAGAGAGCAAGAGAGAGGGAGGGAGGGAGGGATAGAGAGAGACAGAGAGAGAGAGAGGGAGAGAGGGGGAGGGAGGGAGGGAAAAAGTGGTGGATGCAGATGGAGGGAAAGGAAAACGTAGAAGGAGAGATCCAAACAAAGTATAGTGTTAGAAGACAGGACTTTCATGGGGTGGGGTGTTGGGGGGGGGGGGGGCTGAAGAAGAGGAAAATAGAGACAATGAAACAAGCAGCCTTTTGATGAAAAGAAAGAAGGGAGGGAAAGTGGCGGAAGAAACGACAGAGGCAAACGGGAAAAAAAAAGACAAAGTGGGCTGGTGCAAAACAGTGGGATAGTCAGGAATGGATGAGGAGACTATTTTTTTAATTAAAGAAATGGAGGCGGGGTGGTGAGAAGGACGGAGAAAGCAAGCAAGAAAAAGGTGAGAGACAGGGAGACCGAGGGAGAGAGACTACCAATCAAACCCACCGCCTCAACCCGCCCGGCACCCCCCCCTCCCTCTCTCTGTGTGTCGCCATGGTAACGAGACAGGGTGCCTAATACAGGGAGTTAATATATTTTCAGTGGCAGGGCGAGTTGGGTACTAATGCATTCATCTGTCTCCACACAGACAAGCCAATCAATACTGTGCTAGAGTCTGCTCCAGGACTGCCAAACTCAGCCAGCTGGTCAGCCGGCGCTGTGTATTTAAGGACAGGTATCGGGACAAACACGGGGCAAAAAATGCAGGGAAGACCATGAGAAAAACTGCCGTTCCAAATGAAAAGCAACATCAGTGTATTTTCTCTTGTTATTCTTACTTCCTGATATATATACACATTACACTAAGACCACTTCAAATATGTACCAAATACATATTATCAAATATCAAATACGTATCATATTAAATACGCAAATATCATATTAATATGTATTCATACTTTCACTTTGTTGCAGCCTCATTAATTTCACTTCTCTTTTACTTCACATTCTGTTTCTTTTCAGCACATTACATCAGTTCTATATTGTGCAAATGTACGCTCCAGCTAAATTGTCAAACCTAAGCGCAAATTACCCTCCGATGTATTATGTCTTTCTTTTTATGCCTGGTAGAAAAAAAAAAGCAGCTCTAAATATTTTATCAAGACCGATCCAAGTAAAAGTTTGCTTCAGATCATTGTGAGATTGCTCTTTTGTTTACACTGGTTTCAATTTCATTTTCAAGCAATTTTTTTTTTTGACAATGAAACAATACAAAATAATTACGATGACAGAGCTATTAATCATGCTGATAATATAGCGTCTGAGTGGATGTGGTTGCATGCGTTTGGTTCTAAATTGTGATTATGCATTAGAAATGTGTCCGTTTCCCTCTGTAGCTCTTAATGGATCCCACATAACCACATTTGTGCATTTGTGTACATTGCTATTACACCAGCACCCAGTTCTGCTTTACTCAATGCGGCGTCTTTTTCATTGATTCAGTGGGTTTTTATGCAAACAGACAGACAAACAAATCAGACATCAAATCACCAGAATACGTTGAATTCTTGAGAATCGTTTTTATTTCATTTGAACCGTGACAGATCTGAATGGTGATCACAAACTGACGGGGTCACCACCCTTGGCTGTCTTCTTATTGGACCATCTCATTGGTCAGGACACAAAGTCAGCCAATAGGGCCCGCCCCCTAGAGTCACTTCGGCAACAACAGCATCCACTGTTAACCACATGAGTTGCTACTGGATGAAGGGCAGTAACTGACTAATACTGCTTTATTATCACACACTTTGTTCACTATGGTTACTTCCCGGACAGGTCAATCTGTACACTGGACTTTGTGAAGGCGTCATTAATGGTGAATTCATTATGAGAATGGAGACGTTACACATCAGTCAGGGGGGACGTGACCTCAAATTAGGATGATTACCGCTTTGGCTTTGGGGTTCTCTAGAGTGATCTCTTTTACTACTGTCTGGATTCAAACTCCTGCAAATTCAAAGTCCTTCAGCTCTCTCTTAAAATATTTGGGTTTCAAGTACTTGTACGGAAATAAGTAAATTGCAACTCAAAATGCTGACAAAATCATGTATGTCAAAAAAAATGCCTCTTAACGGCTGTTGGTCTCATTTTTACCTTGTTGTGCAATTGCATGCATCGCTGTTCCCGAGGACCTCACCTGTGACCTCCAATGACCTCACAGGTTAAGGGTCTCAGGGACAGAGGGGCACACTGGGAAATGTGATTTTGCTGAAGTTCACTTGTGGAAGCAGGTTTGCAGAGGAAAAGACTCAAGTCGCAGCTCTACCGATTGAAAGAATCACAGCTTGATGTCAAACGCTGGAATTGACAAATGAAATCTCTTGCACAATTCTATATATTTCTATGGGTTTGTTGCATTTATGTATGCTTTGCTAAGACTGAAATGGCACTTAACAGAAGTGAAGGGGTCTTAAGAGCCCTCTTTTGTACTGTACTATGTTATGCCATTCATAATGACACTGTATGGCATCAATGTATATTTTCATTGCAATATTATGCCCTATCAAGCACTGCCGTATAAATGACTGATTGATTGTATCTCTAGGGGGTTTTATTGAACCTCCGGTGCTATGAGAAGTAGCCACTTAAGGCTGGCAAAAATCTGCTGATTGTTGTAGTGGAAAATGACCATTTCTTTTCTTCCCTCCTACTGCTCGGCTCCATGCCTTCATGCCTGGTGGCTGATTCACTATTACCTGCGCTGTGTGTAATGATCCTGACAAAGAACAAACGGAGCTACGGTGTGATGTTTTAAAAAGCTGAATGCAGTTTTGACATTCCTGTGAATTCAATATCAAAAGGTTAAAAAAACAGAAAAGACAGAAGAAAAAAGAAAATGAACTTGTCTCTTGTTCACTTACCGGAAAATACAACAATGGAGGTTTGGGGTTGTGTAAGGTGAAGAGAAGCGGAAAGGGGAGAGGAGCTGGGAGTGGCTGTGTGTGAGAAACCTTTTCATGAATCCATCTTGGCGATTAACGGCGAAACATTCTCAAAATGTCCGACAGCCACCTCCTTGGAACTCAAACTGCGAAGAGCAAACAGAAATAGAGGATACAAAAAAGAAAAATTCAGGGTGAGCAGTTGTAAACAGTATATGTGAATGAGAATGCCTTTCATGTAAGTCTGTGTGATGTTATTAAAATCACATTTCAGCCATACCTTGGTCCATATACAACTGTGTAGAACATTAGTTAAAAAAAGAGAGAAGGTATGGTGAGACAGTGCCACCTAATGGCAGACAATCAGACTGACTGACACACTAACTGACTGACTGACTGACTGACTGACTTACTCTGCACAGTGACTGAGGGACAGACAGAAACATACATACGGACAGTCTGAGTTTGGAAACTCTGGAACTATGCCCTACAATTACTGGTGCACACACAAACATATACACACAGACTCGAAGACATGCAGACGTAGACACGCACACACAGGGGCAAAATTCATTCCACTGAATGACACATTCATCGCCAGGTACACTTTGTTCACCCTGTTTGACTCTGACTATGTGATCTCAGGCAAACTGAAAAATAAACTTGACTTTGTTTCCTCCTCCATAAATGTTATCGTTAACTTCGGGAGCAACCAACCAGCTAAATAATCTCATAAATGAGACTGGCAGAGGAACTATGTCCCCAATGAACTGTAGCGTCATATGGCACAGAGATTTCCTCCGCACTTCTTTATCCTTACAGTTATTATTATTAATAACAGTAATAATAAATGCTTAAGTAGTCCACTTAGAGCAGGCAAAGATTATCTATATGACAATTTGCTTGTTGTTGATCCTACTCTGTTGTAAGACAAGATGTCCTTTCCTCTACCCTCTACACACTGAAAATGCATGTCTCAGAGCTTGCACATATATGACCACAGGTGTGCATACATGCCAACACGCAAACCGTGACGAGACACGCGTGTAATGCGCACATCGTCTGAAGAGAACTAGATTTCCTTCTTTTTTCCTTAATTATTTCCCTTATTTTATTTTTATTTTACGTTTACCCCCAAATCGCGAAATGCGCAGTAAAGAAAGGATTACAAAAAAATGCCTGAAAAGGCTATTTTTGAAGAGAAACTGGTGATTAGGAGAGATAGAACCGAATAAACGCGGAAAAAAAGCAAACCGCCAGCTGACAGATGGAGTCAATATTGTTCCTTTCTCTGTGCTGTCTGTCAATGAAAATGCACACTCACCATTTGTGTTTGCTGATACACAATTTACCTTGTTCCTTTAAAACACACACCCACAAAGACACAGACACAGACACACACAGACATGCACACACAGGCACATGCACTCACATGCACACACACACACACACACACACACACACACACACACGCAGACACAGAAAAAGGAAGCTCATCCCTCTTTCCTCCTCCACATCTCCCTGTATCCCCTCAAGAGGAAGCTGTGTCTTAAATGCATTAGCTATATTCTAAAAAAGAACACCAAAAAAGCCTCCATCAACTGAAAAATATAAAAGGAATTGCAGCCTTTTTTTTGCCCCAATCTTCCTTGTCTCCATTTTGTTCAGGACTGTAGAGGGTACATGAAAATAGCGGTCTGCTTACTCCCTCTCTCTCTCTCTCTCTCTCTCTCTCTCTCTCGCCCTGCCTCTGTCCCTGGCTATGCCTTCCTCTCGACAAAGCTGAAGGACCCAATGCTATTAGAGTTAAACCAGACAGTCAGCTGAATAGCAGGTACAGTACAGACAATTGTATTGATTCTATTATTTGGTGCTATACCTACCTCCCCCACCACCAGTACAGCCCACTCGCCCTCTGTCCTCTCCGTCAATCGTGTCAACAGTAGAAACACACACACACATACACGCACACACAGACACACACAGACGCACACATGCACACACACGCGCGCACATGCACGCACACACACACACCTTCTCTGTCTTTCCCTGCCACTATCTCTCCCTCCGTACATGCCTGTCTCATTCTCCCCCTCTTCTCTCTACACGCAGTCTCTCTCTCTCTCTCTCTCTCTCTCTCTTTCCCTTTTACACTCCCTGTCCCCAATCTCCACCTAGCTCTCCTTTCTGCCTCTCTCTCCTCTTGCTCTCTCTCCCCCTCTCCCTCTCTCTCTCTCACGTTTTTCAAGCATCACGTCTCCAGTCCCCCCCTCCCTCTCTCTCTCTCTCTTTTGCAGTCTGTGTGTGTGTGTGTGTGTGTCTGGGAAAGAGAGAAAATGTGTGTGAGAGACAGAGAGAGGAGGGAGGGAGGAGGGGGGATAAGGGGGAGGGCCGGAATATCACCCAGGGTGAGAATCGAAAATACATCTCGTCCAGAAGTGATGAACCTCAAGAAACATTTCCTCACTCCCCTCTCTACCCATGTGCTGCGGCGATAATCTCCTCATAAGAATAACCCCACAGATTTTCCAAACCAACTTTGTCCTTCGGTTTATCACTTTGTCAATGGTGCGATTTATGACCCCCTGTAACGAACAAGCCACCTAAATGTGGCGTCACACAGAAAAAGGGAACAGAAACACGGAAGATGGCGTGTAGATGAATTATTTTGTTCTGAAACATTTTGTTCCGAATTAGACTCTGAATGCACATATAGCTAGCGCCTCATGATAATATTATTCCGAGCCAGATGTCTGGCTCATTGAAATATGTTGCTGCATTTGCCATGCTCTTGTCTCCATTCCTTTGAAAGCACGTCGTGTTTGTACATTTGTACGTATGCAAATTAGGCTTACAGGTTCTACAAAGGTTCCTGAGGGAAATGTGGAATTCCATGGCAGATTTTTTTTTTAAACCTTCGCTCTCACTTGTTTATTTTTAGTAACATGAAACCTGTAAAGACCCTTAAATGTTTCAGTATATTCATTAGAAATACACTTGTGTTGTCTTCTTGTGCAGCGTTGGTGATCTGAATATTCCAGGTGCCAATACGTCACCTTGCCAGCAAGGAGGGTATTCTCAAAAGATGCAATATGTTCCCCCTCGGCTAAAGGATATCTGCAGCTGCTTTGTATGTTATGATCCAAAGATCACACATATAGCATCAAATCTATTATGGAAGATTTATGGCCAACCTACACGAGGACATTCTGTGCATTACGCCTTAACCACTTTTAAAAACTGCATCAATGAGATTCATTAAATTAATGAAGATCAGACTCGATAACAGTGGTCCTTTCTGACATTTCCAGGGTGTTTTTAAGCCTAGCAAAGCGATTAGCTTTAATCTTGGCCACCTCATGTTAATTCAGCTACAATAGTTCAGCTCAGCAGGTACAGGGAGAGCGAGCTGAGCCTATCACAGTGTAAACGTTTAACAAAGGAATCTCACATGGCAATCCCACAAACAGTATTCCACACACAGCCCACAGTTCTACTTCAGAGAGCCATGAGCCTAGCGGTCAGCAGGCAATTCCCCCACAGTCATCTTTAAAGGTATATCACACACACTCATTTGCATACATGTCACCAACCGACCAGCAGTCTCCGACTGTACCCATCGCTGCCCGCTTTGACCTTTCGGGTAACTGCCGGCACATAGGAACCCAACCTCCCACAATAAGCTGTCACCAGTGCCCTCAGATTTGACAGAGAAAGACAGCATCCCCCCCGAGTGAGCGGATCTACCTGCACAAAGCCAAGGCGAAAGCTCTGTCACTTTCATTTGAGGGTGACGTCATGGCTTCATGATCAGCCCTGTTTTAGCATGGGGAGGGTCTTCAGCAGTAACCTTGTTTGCCCCATGTACGTGTATCTGTGCACATATTTTATGGACATAGTATATTGTAAATAGATGTAAACATCTATTTTCCTATGTATGTATAAATAAGGTAGGTAGGTAGGTAGGTAGGTAGATAGATAGGTAGACAGATAGATAGATAGGATAGATAGATGCTTTGTTCTTGTGCTCCTCTGACTTACACATCCTAACTGAAAAATTGCATTGCTTACACACGGTAAATTGGCCTGATTAGCCAAGCAAATAATACGGACGACGGCAACAGCAAAATCAAAGCCATGCAGGTGGACACTATTGCCACAATACAGCAAACTGGGTCAACCGGAGGCAAATGTTGAGGGGAAACGCTGGGAAAAAAAAAAAAATTATCGCAGATCAAACATCTCATAAAAACAGCATGAGGAAAAGGGAAAGGAGAGAAAGAGTGAAGAATTGGAATTACACAGCCTGTGAACAGTTTTGCGAAGGAATACTCTTGCTGGGGCTGGCAAAGGGATTTTCTCTGTGTGAGAAAAGAGCAGCGTGGAGCACAGAATGCTGATATGTGCCCTTTTTTCTTACAGGAGAGCCGCAACGCAATGCAGATACTGGCTGTCTAAGCCACTAGCCAGACACACTAGGGGACTAACGGGTGGGGGTGGGGTGGGGGTGGGGGGGTGTAGGAGAAGGAGGAGGAGGAGGAGGAGGAGGAGGAGGAGGGCGGGGGTATGCAGGGGGGGTACGCACACACGACCAACCACATCGACACCCTGGTACCGGGAGCATGTGAGGATCCAAGACAGTGGCACGAACGTGAAAAACTCGCACTTTGTGTAACAGAATAGCAGCATCTATGTGAGACGAGCGCTCTGTAGAATGTCATGGGTAAGTGATTGCATTCAGACAAGCGGGGAGTTCCATTATCATCGATCAGGACGGAGATGCAGACAGACGCATGGACTGCGGAACAATGCCACGCAATTGTCGACTCTTAAAAGAGATTCCTTTGAATTTTTATACAATGCACAGTCGTTTTATTTTGCATAGAAATGCCATTTTGTTGAGAAGAAGTGCTGTCACGCTTCCAGGTGGAAAAATGCATGAGACAAACTATAACCTATAACCTTACAGCAAGGACACCATTCCTCTTGAATGGTAACGGTTAGCAAAACTATGTGACATTACTGACCTAAGTAGTTATGGATTGATATTTTTTGCAGATAAACTGTAATATGCAAATCTTAACAAATCACTAGCTAAACAAAATACTCAAGTGCTTGTAAGAATTCCGTTATTAGACACTGCACTGCCTGGCGTCAGACACTCAGGGGGTCCGGGAGGTTGACACAAACGGCTCTACCTGCAGAGGCAACACAGCAGTGACCGTAAAGCAGACCTCCCGGCCGATGGGACCCGAAGACACCGCCGCCACCGCGCCGTCTGGGGCCTGGAGTTCGGGATTAATGCAGCCAGCAGAGCGGCTGCCGCAGAAGTTAGGGGGAGCACAGGATTTCTACAGGAATGGGGGGTTTCGCATCGCACGTTTCGCCATTTCATCATCCCTATCAGCAGCAGCAGCGGCGGAAAAAAGGCTACGGGATGGGGAGGGGGGTAGATGGTCGGGGGTAGTGCCGGCACCTGGCGCTTGGCGCTCTTCTACTTACCGCTCTGAGAGGGGGCGCCTCCGTCCTGCCGCCGCTCGGGTGACACCGCGGGGAAAGCTAGAAGGTTGTACAGTTATCTCCGGGCTGTTTATTATGCGAAACCATACAACCAACTACCTCACGCCGCAGCGCACGGGTCTCCCACTGCCTCCCCTCACACTTCCTTCCAGGGGCCCAGCCGTGCCCCCCCTCTCTGCTGTCACCCGGCTCGTCTGTCAGCATGTCCGTCTGCCCGTCTGTCAGTCCCCCTACCGCTGTCCCATATCTGTAAACCCCCCCCACCTACCCCCGCCCCACAATTCCTGATTCTCTCAACCTCATGCAAAACTGACAAAGTCGAGGGTCCAAAAGCAAAGATCCGATATAATAACGACACAATCAGCATTGTCTGTAATCAGAGAACAACTGGATTGAGTAATATCAAATCCACAATGCATAATATTCATGCTCTTGATACGGGAAACCTTCCTCCGAAATGAACAGTACAAGTTAACTCTTTCTTCTTCTCAACGTAATTTGCCATCTTTTATGTCAGTATAAGCCTCCCCTTGTTCCTGCGTCCGCTTCACACCTTCAGTAGACTATGCTAAGAGCAGGGATAGCTGCAACAGACTATCACAGGGGATGCACAGTTTTTCACAGCTGCCATCTATGATTAGTGGTCTGTGAGCACAGTGTTGACGACAGAGCAAGGGGAGCACGTTCATAGCTAAAGGAACAGACAGGTAGATATGCAGACATATGTACAGGCTTGCTTTTGGAAATAGATACAAACACCGGGAGGATGAACTTGAAAAAATTATAACAGATGGTTTTCTACCACTGATGCTAGCCTTTTTTGTATTTCTATGGTTTTGTCTCCCTCTAGTGGTGACTGCATGGAAAAACATGACCCCCCCCCCCCCCCCCCCCCCCTTCCCCCCCTTCCCCCCCTTCCCTTCGCCAACCTGTTTTAGGGTGGCTTCACACAGCACAGATCCATGGCTGATCTGTCTGCCAATGTGCTGCTGTTTAACCCACTTTGACAGTAAAACAACTCATTTAGCAGCAGAAAAATCAATGCAGGCTTCTCTGGGTTTTTCTGTCTGATGTTTCTTTGCTCATAATATACAGCAAGAAAAATTCCTTTTTCTTTGCTCTGTCTACAAACGCACAGTAACACAATGTCAGGGGGGAACAACAGTTGTAGTTATACTTATTGTATTATCATCAATATAGCTGGGTTGACTGGTGTGCTTATTAAGTTGCTTAACAATTTTCCCCTGACATCCTGCTAGATTTACCAATAAAAAAGAGGATTTTTAGCTTCAGACAACATGAGCAGAGGCACATGCCCCTATTGTCTCTCTCCATGTGAGGGCGCTGTTGTGCCCAAAAAAAAAACCTGAAATGAGCAGCTGCTGATTCTGAGCATCTCCCTGCACCGTACCGTACGCAGTTGCATAAGTGAAGCTTTGATGCCGATTGCAAGCTCCTCTCCTGTGATTGCACTCAGACGGTAGATGTTTACTGCGCTCAAGTTTTTGTGACACTTGCTGATACTGTGTCTTCTGTGAGAGAGTTCCGCAAAAGTGTCAAAAAATTTAACTAATGCTTAGGGTGCATTGCCTTTGAGCTTGAGCTTTAACCAGCATATAAGGACTGTGAGATGATGTTTCTGCTTTCTGCTTTGTGTGCAGGACGTTCACTGCAATATATGTGGTCACTCACTGCATGATGACGCTACACTTCATATTGTAGCATTGAGGAGCGGTCCTCAGGGCCACTGGAACCAGGGCATTGGTTCTGATCCCAGACGACAATGACATCCCGACCAGAACATTATTTAAGTGCTCCTTTGTAAGGCCAAGCCCCGCTATACGAGCAAGCAGCGAGTGATGTGTATATCATTAGGGATGCAATTTGACCTGGAACGAAGCTTTGGGCTGTGGAAAGAGATGGGAAATGAAAATGGCTGATGATACCTGCCCCACCCATCCCTGCTTGGAGCAGAAGACCTCCGTAGAGCCGCAGCGTTAGAGTGCGCCGGGTGACAGACACATTGAGCCCATCTTGAGAATTTTGTAGCAACAAATCAAACTGGCACGTTACCATGGCAATGCCAGCGGGATCATTAGCGCACTGCCAGGCTTCATTTTTCCTCCCTTTTACCCTTTTTTTTCTTGGGTGGTGTCCAAATCACAACTACCTTCCCTCGATTGCCAAGACACCCGCTCCCCCCCCCAGTCCCTTCCATTCTCCCTCACTGCCCCCCTCTTTCCGGACTCCATTGCTCTCCTCTCTGATTGGCACTCCTCTCCCTCTCTCATCCATCTTCAGATCCCCTTTCATTTTCTTTTTTTTTTGCTACCCTCTCTCTCCCTCTCCCTCTCCCTCTCTCTCTACATACCCCCACCTTTCTTTTTCCCTCCACCCCAACTCCACCCCTCCCCACTTTCTCTTTCACAGTCAAATCACGCAGAAATGCAGCACGATTGTGCCAATGCCAGCTCTCTTCTCTGCCAGTCTGTCTGCATGCCCACTGAGGGCAGAACAAACCAGCCCTATGTGCAAGCCAGCTCTGGGGTCCAGGGCTCAAACAGTGGGCATGAGTTTTGTACATTGCCATCTACCCCCATCCTCTACACAAAAAGGGCTGAGGCAGTGAGTGCCTCTCAATCCATCGGGCAATAAAAATCAACAACGAACTGTTCAATCAGACACAGGTCAGTGCACCGCATTCTGGAGATGATACATACATTCACAGCACCTGTACATCCCAAAGGGGAGAGCGAATGGGAGAGTCTGTTTGCGTTAATCCCGCCAAAGTGGGGGAGGCTGGAAAAGATGCGCAGCTCAAAACCGGCTGGCAGAATAGGATATGAAGCGCAGTGTGTCTCTCTTCCAGGCGAGACACTTTGAAGGCCCTCTGAGGCTGTGAGTGCTGTGCTTTTCCATCTTCCACACAATGTTCACCAGCAAGTTATTTGGGTGCTTTTTTTTTTTAGAAAATGGGATCAGACTACATGAAAACACTGATCCATGGGCTACTAACAAATAGAAACCTAACACAAACATAACTTACATACAGTTCCAAGATGAGTGAATCACTGGTGAGCCAACTATGAAATAATTAGTAATTGCACAATATGAAATTGACCAAAAATAGGGCATTTATATATATTCTCCAATGTATTTATGCCAATGTCTGATTGAAATTTTGATGACAGTTCACTAGTCACGAATTTGTAAAAAAAATTTTACGCATTTGAAGTTTTCTAACAGGAGGAAGGACTTCATAAATACATATTTCAAGTTTAGTAGGGACTTTGAATCTATGTTACAGTTTTGTGAGTTAAAGACAGAGGATGCTTGGCTGGATTTTGGTCATTGGTAGGATAGTCTCATGTGCTCTGCTTGAGAAGATGTGGCCAATCCTCTATTCATCCATGCTTTATTACAGCAGGTCAATGAAAAATACAAGCACTGACTGAAAACCAGAGGCTCCGTTTTAGAATTCTTACGGCTCTCAGATGCAATTATAAAGAGGCATAGACACAATGCTTGGCAGTCCTAGAGCCTGCGTTCAATATGATGCATTCCAAAACTGGAGAAGGGGATTCCAAGTTCACATTAAGTGGAGTGGGGGACTGTGGTTGTGTTTCACTGTCATGATGTCAAGGCATGATACACACACAGTATGTCTCAGCATCTCCCTATGGCCATATGCTCTGGCAGGGTCACACAGAGCACCGTGCTGTTGGTGTCTGACCACAGATTCACACAAAGATCAGATATGTACAAATATGCATTTGATTTCTCTGAGAGCAACACTATAACCCACACTAATCCCCTTCATCTCCTTCTCGCTCTCTTCCACTCACCCCCCCCCCCCCCCCCCCCCCTTTCTCTCTCACTAACCCTCCTTACATACAATGGCAGCAAAAAAAAAAAAAAGTGTTTCTATGGGAACCCGTTCCCCAGCAACCCCCTGGCTTGGCAACATGCCCAACGGTTGCTAGGGCACCGTTGTCAATCACTGGCGGGTGCTGTGCCAGCCGTGCGGCTGTACCCAGCATGCTTTGCGGGAGGTGGAAACAGGATTTCACACGTCTTCATTACGGACATGAAAGATGAAGGTCAGTCAGCGGGACTTAATGAGAGGATGGCACTGTGTAGAGGGGACTGCTCTCGTTATAATCAATGACCGAAGACTGTTTTCAATCCACAGAAATCCCCACTTTTCAAAATATGCTTTTTTTGTTGAGTAAATGATAAGCGCATTCTGCATCTGAATCTCGGTCTGTAATACTATAAACAAAAGACAAACCATAGAACACCAGGTCAGATTGCATCCCTTGAAGCAATGAATAGAATATGATACTACAAAACCCTTTTTTGAAAAGCTAATATCATGGACAGGTTCTGTGAGGTATCAATCTACTCTAGTATACTCTGTGAATATTATATGAAATTGGGCAATTTACTTAATTCCTCTACTTTTACTAGTTTAAAGTTCATTTAGCAAGGGTCTAAGCACAAAAATGTAATGAGTAGCTCTCAAGCTCATAAAAATACATTAATAAACAACTGCATGTGTAGCAACAATTGGTTAGTAAATTAGAACTAAATTGAAGTTAATGAGAACATGCTAATGCTTTTATGAGAAACTGTGACTTCTTTGTTACATTTTGGAAGCTAGGCGGCAAAAAACCACACACACACACACACATACACACACAAAGCAAAGCTTATGCCCTCTGTTTTTCTGCAGTGCAGTCACTGATGAAGAATTGCTTCACAGACTTGTCTGTGATCATATGTTCATTCACAGCAGTGCAGAGCAATCCTGGCCCTCAAGAACACACCTCTTATAACCTGCACCAGATGACTGCAGCAATAGCAATCCAAGTTCCCATCATCTAGAGTTTCCAGTAACAATGATCAGTGTTTCCACTGAAGTTATCAGGCTCTTCTGGTGGAAAGATTAGCCAGAAAGCCTGGAGGACCAGGGCCGCCTCCATCTGGTCGAGGGGGAGGGAAGGTATGGTGAAAATGGTGGTTACCTGACGGCCGGCCTGTCTCCCGCCGGCTAGAGTTGGTTCGTCTTCCCGCGAAGGGGCCATGGAGTCCTTCAGAGCACGTCCAGGAGCACTCAGGGTGAGCGCTGCATCACTGCAACAGTGGAAGAGAGGGGGAGAGACAGAGCAGTTAGAGGCTGCAAGGGAGAGGGGTGACAGAAGACGAATGGGACAGGGTGTGACAAAGTGATCATGAGACACTGTACAGACGGCATTTAGGTCAGACCCCTTCCTCAGGGACTGAAATTTTCTAACGGGCAGTTCTGCCACAGACCTACAGATGTTCAGCAGGGATCTCAGAAAATTAGATTTTACATTTGGACTATGGTGTGATGAACACTGCATTTAAACAGTGGGCAATTCATGCTGTTTAAAAACAAACAAACAAACAAAAAAAAACAGTCATAATCTCCTGGAATGTGCAGACATATATTTGTCATCTGCAAGTCACTTATGAGACAGACCATGAAGGCTGATGTCATCATCACGCGTGAACATTCCTGTACCTATGATTACTTTCCAGACTGCTAACTACTTTGCGTGAGCCTTTGTTTCAATGTGCATCTGCATCACTGTGTCTGTGCGTGTGTACATAACAGAGAGGTATGTACAGAGGTGCCTCTTCTACCTCATTTTACATTGTGAGAAGACCCCCCCCCACCCAACACACACACACACACACACACACACACACACACACACACCCCTTCAATTCGCCCCTCACTTGTAATGCCTGATTGACCACAGCCCCCCTCAAAGGGGTCAAAGGGCAGACTAAACAGTCTGGTGTCATGGCAACCTTCCTGCCACCAATTAGAATGGAGAAAGGGGGGGGGGGGGTGGTCACACAGCCTGTCAATCAAACCTTTTCAATGCCACTTCATGTTTACAAAAGGCAGAGCAGCACCGAGAGGGTTTATGCGCACCTGAATTTCCCAAACAATGTCAGTTTTCTTTGACAGCGTCAGTGTTGCAAACCCATTCATTATCTGCCTTTCATAGATTGTTATTCTTCCATTTCGTGTCACAGAGCTGGCATGAATAAATAATCGAGCCTATAACCACGAAAACAAACAGATTAATGCAAAACTTAACCTCTCATTCCTCGCATATAAATGGCATATAAAAATAACCAGCTTTTTTTATCCCATTGCGATAAAGATTACATGACATTCCACAGAAAAAAAACACACAGCACACACAACAGACTCCCAAGGTGAAGGCTTCTTAATTTTGAGAAAACAACAAATGGCCTTCTTAATCATTTTTCAACAGTGAAATGGGGCCTGCAGGCACAGCTGAATAGTATGCATTTACATTGTAATTCTGAGATGTGCAGCTTTTCTCGTACAGTCATTTTCAGTATGTCTATTGGTTTTTTTTTTCACCAAGCATCATTCATAATCACACAGCCTGGATGGTATCCTCTGGCAGACACGGATGCACAGTGGTCTCTGTCTGTCTGCACAGTCCCTTCCTGCAGGACTTTCACGCTGCTGACTAATGACAGTGATGTCATCACACTGACTCCCAAGTCAGTGGTGCTTATTAAAGGCACCAAAGGATTAAAAAAAACGTGGCTCAAAAACATGAAGCGCCATGCTTTCCTTGGACTATATTATTACAAATGTTTCACAAAAAATATATGACAGGGCATGCAAGCTCTTTTGCAATTCATTAGAATTTGGCTTCCTTAAACATCTCATTGACATCAGTACAATGTCATGTTGCTTATAATATCAGCAATACCTAGGGTACTTCCATGCATTTCCTAAATGGGCATATGTACATGTGTGATGCCAATCAGTGTTTGCAGTGTTCTGCATGATACATGTGTAACGGTAGCAACGTGTACTCAAACGCGTCACATCAGCCTCCACGTCACTGAGCGTGCGTGCGTGTGTGTGTGTGTGTGTGTGTGTGTGTGTGTGTGTGTGTGTGTGTGTGTGTGTGTGTGTGTGCGCGTCTTTGTGCTCACTCAATGCGGCAGAGGGGGATGGGGGAAAGTTTAACGGATCAATGGGAAGCAAATGCATTCAGATCAATACTGAGCCAAGAGAGAGGGAGAGTGCGAGAGAGAAACAGCGAGAGAAGGAAGAGGGCATGAGAGAGAGGTCATGGCTGGGTGAGAGTTAGTGCAAGCACACTGACTGACCGGACAATACAAGACAGTGAAACTAGACAGACCTTGAAAAAGAAGCTGGAGGGAAGGAAAGAGCTGGCAAGAAGGAGGGCGAGGAAAAAGAGAAGAAGAGACACAGAACATCATTGGTTGGTGGTGAGCACACACACATTTAGAAATGGAGAGAAAGAGGGTAGAAGAGAGACAGACTGATTAGACACGCCAGCATTGTTATTGACTTTTTGTTAAACAAGTAATTCCCAGAATTATTCTGTGTGTGTGTATGTGTGTGTGTGCGTTAGCAACACAAGTACACAATCCTCAGTAACAGAGTCTGCCACCACTGACAGAGAGCCAATGTGGAGGACTGTAGTGCTCCCCATGATCTGACCCCTTCCTGTGCAGGGTTTCATTCAGAAAACACTGAAAGGGAATAGATTAGCAAAAGACATCGATATAATAAAGCAAAGAATTCAAGTAAAGCTAAAGATAGCATTACTTGAATTCTTTCCTGTGTATATTTGTAGTAGATGTAGTGAATGCTTGGACACACAGCAACAAAAACAAAAAATACTATGCATTCACAGAATTTTTCTATAGAGCTGTGCAGCTTGTATCAAAGAAAGTGAAGAGGGTGAGAGAGAGAGAGAGGGAAGGAGGAAAGGAAAAGTGGAGAAGTGGAACTGGTCAGCACAGCTCAGCTGATCAAACACAATAGGATACTTAACAAGATGAAGGGAGAGAGAAGGAGGGAAGGTGGTACTGTAGGGGAGAGGGAAGGGAGGTTTTATGTTTCTTTAGCCTTGACCTCTGACCTTCTGGTCACAACCTTCGTATTGTCTGGGAAGGCAGACAGGCTGTAGCTGGGCGCAGGTCACCTTTGACCCTGAACACACTTCTGCACACCCCAGAAAAATCACCCCACCCACACGGCCCCTCCCCCTCTGAAGTGACTCCACCAGCAGCTTTCAACCTTGAATCTCTGGGTTTCCTGCTGCTCAGATTCAGCTGTCTTTCGAGAATAGAGCCTATTTATCACAGAAAATCTTACAAAGCTCTGAGTTCAATGAAGACTTAAAGCCAGAAACAGCTAGCTAGCTCAGAGCACAGTAAAAGTTTTAAAACTACTTCAACATCTCTACGAAACAGGTGCATGATGTTTCAATCTTTTATCCCAGAGCAGGTCTTTGCCAAAGCATTACACTTAAAAATTTCTGTTATTTTAAAGTTCATCCTTACTAATTTCTGTGGAAGAAATAAATAACCCTTTCATGTCTGAGGGTTTGAAGATTATCTTTGGATAAGTGGAGAACTGGATTATTCACATTTTGAGGTTGGGAAGCAGTTCAAGCATATTCCTTTTGTAATCCTTTGTGTCATTTTTTCCCCCTGCAATCCTCTTTGAAACAGAACAATCACGCTGTCTTCAACTGCAAAGGTATAATTAGAATTCATCTAACTGGTCAATATGCTGTCAAAATGTTTTGTCACATTGTAAGTGGAAGAAACGAACCCATGCAGATGGGTTGGTGCTCTTGTACAACAACTGCGCCCGTTTAACATCCTTCTGAGAACACGGCAATAAAAACTCCCCACGGCTATAGTAAACTCAGTGGGCTTACAGCCATTCATCTTTACCTTGAACCCGAACATAAAACTCTGCTGTGACACCAATGCAGTTCCTATCCATCCTGCTATTCATGAAGCTTTTGAAGTAGAAGGCATCTCGCCAATAGAAGCCTTGTGATTCAAACCACCCTGTCCAATTCAGGCAAAAACTAATCTGCAGCCAGATTCACAAAGGTTACTCATATGGCTGTATCATGCCAGTGACTGCAAGGATACAAAGCGTTCAGGTTATTATTTCTGCTCCTGTGCTACGTACAAGGTTAGCGGAGTTTTATTGCTTCCATACAGCTTTATTGTGCTGGTCTGAGCCTCAGTGAGGCAGCATTGAGTGAGGACTGAGGAGCAGGAATGGGTGCTGGCATGAGTGTGCCCCCTTGTCTTGAACTCGGGTGATTTCTCGCTGGTTTCCGCGGCGTGACAGCGGGGCCGTGCCTGGGAGCTGCGGGACGCTGCTGAAGGCTGTGATGGCTATTCGGCGAGACGTGTCTGGATGCGGGCAAAGCACAAACGGGCATCTCTCTCTCCGTCTCCGTCTCTCCCCTCTCCCTCTCTCCTGTCTTGATCCCTCTCTCTCTGTCTCGCTCCCTTTTTCTGTCTCACTCCCCCTCTTCTCTCACTCTGTTTCATTTCCTCTCTACCTCTTTTTCTGTTTCACCCCCTCCCTCACCCTCTCTCTCCCTCTCTATCTCTGTTTGATTTCCTTTCTCTCTCCCTCTCTCTCTCTCTCTCCCTCTCTCTCTCTCTCTCTCTCTGAGCCACCCTCTCTGCCCCTTCCACTCTCCCCTGCTTTGATTCAGCCTGGCATTTGTTCCCATGGCCCGGCGCGCCGCTGCCAGTGCCCTAGAGCCAGAGCGATTTCTGACATCGCCTGTTACCCACGTCTCCCCCCTCCCCTCTCTGTCTGGCACCACAGGGCTGGCACGCTGTGTGTTAGTCCCTATAGCGGGTAGCTGCCAACGCCGCCGCAGACTGTCAGCTCATCAGCGCAGCCAATATGGCCGCCAGTCGGCCAACGGGCTGCGAATTCACAATCCTGTTTGAGTTTTTCTAGGCGCTGCGACAGCCAACCTGTGTGTGCGTGTCTGTGTGTCTGTCTGTCTGAATGGGTGTTTCAGGTTGTGGGTCAGGTTGTTGTTCAGTCAATCTTGTGTCAGACACTGAGTTTGGCAATTGTTAAGTCAGCGGGAATGCATGCCATCACGTAAAAAAAGGAAAAAAAAAATCAGCGCGGCGAGAACTGGAAGTCCGTCACATCGGTCAGCCCAGACTTTTGTGTCAGTTGGTCAGGACATCAGCATGTCCGTCAGAATGTCAGTCTCGGTATGCGTTAGCCCGGGTGATTCCTATATTCAAAAAGACAAGAATAGGCGGCCCGGTGACACAAATAACCTCCTGGTCCGCCAGCGGGAGAGAGGGAGAGAGAGTGTGCCTTCTGGAACACACGCTATAAATCATACATGACCAGCAGCACCAAAAGCAGTAACAAGTCGTGCACTGCGTCGCATTAATAACGCAGACAGTGTCTCTCTGTCTCTCCCTCTCACCCAACCCCCAGCACCTCAGGCTGAAAGATGCATGTGTGAAGGAAGGGGCGGTAGACAGAGAGGGGAGGGGGGGGGGGGGGGGGTGGGTAGATCAGAGGTAGGGAGGAAGAACAGACAGAAAGAAAAAGAGATAGAGAGGGGAAAGGAGAGAGAGGGGGAAGAGAGGAGGCAGGGGGGGGGAGACAGAAAGGGAGAAAGACAGAGATAGCAAAAGAGAGGGAAAGAGAGAGGAAGAGAGTGTGAGAGAGTGCGCTAAAATAAGAGACAGGCTCTTGCCAGTGCTGTGACCTACTAACGCAGGGCTGAGGAGTTCGCACTGTCGACCCGAACACATTCCTACGGCCTGCAGACATTAACCCACACGCTGCTGCCATGCTGAGCTGGACTGGCCTGCACGCTTTGATCCGCTGTAGGACTGCACGTTCAATATACCATAACACTTGATAAAAGACTAATACATAAAAGACATGTGAGACTGAGCAGCACCGGAATGCAACGCTGAGAGACTCTGCATAGCTATAAACCGAACACTTAAAAAGACGGTGAACTGAATTACACCAGACAGGTTCGCGCAGAAATCCACTGGACTGGATTACATGAGCGTGCTGTTTAGTATGGGGGATATGCACTGCATTGTAACATGGCCATTCTGAAACACACTGCAGCAAACTTCACTGTATCTGCATGAGAAAGAGAGCCGCTCATATTTGTATTTAAGCTCAGTATACATCACATCACACCTGGACAAAAACAATATGGGAAGCTGACAAAAGGCATATTGCACACATTCGACACCCGAAATCTGTGCTACTGCTTTCAGCGGCAGGCTGCCCTGATGGAGGTCGTTCATAAGCTTCCAAGGGCTAAAACTGGATTTTGAGGCGAGCTTGCCCCGACTGACATCACATCTTAAATGACAAAACTGCAAACCCAGGTGGAGTAAAAGCTAAGGTCTGTCTTCTGCTCAAAAGAAAAGGCTCAGTAGTTTTAATTTGATGACTAATTAATTCAGCACTTGCATATCCAGACCTAGCTGATAGCCGAACCAACAGCAGTCTGAATACACTATATATCATACCATTACTGCATGTATTTGAACAGAGAAGAACAGGATGGAAGACAACATCTGCATCTTCATATTTTTACTATTCACATTTTCCCTGTACACCAACAGGAACTGAGTTTTCCCATTGGGTATCAACTTTAATCATTCCTCAAAGAATCTGAGCTCTGCCCCTTGCCTCTAAATCATTGGATAACTTTTCCTTTCAGTGCGCACTGGGTATTGAACCATTTTTTTTCTGTCCGACCAATAAGGCTAGGGTTACATCTGGATCACTTTCATCCAATTCTTTTTGGCATCAAAGCCTTCATGGTTCTATTTCCAATTTTTGTTTTGGCTGATATCCTCTTCTGAAGTAAGTTGTGTGGCTTATAAAGTATGAGCTGTAATAACTCTGTGTATGTTGCTGTCACAAACATTGAGCACGGCATACTTCCTGCAGTGCACTGTGAACCACGCCTGGTCTTTCACACCACCTCTTTCTGATTACTGCAGTGCTGCATGGCAAAGGCAAAGGCCTGTTAGCCGGATCTGAGCAGCACCCTGTCCTCAGGCTGATGCACTCACTTGAAAGCCGCTAGCAAAAAAAGGCAGAAGGCTCAAACAAATGGAGCCACGTTCAGGTAGAAGAATGATGCATTTAACTCCATGGAAGTATTCAACCAGTTCAAATAAATTTCCTCCCTCCATAACCTTAGAGGTAAAACTCATCTGGCTGGTTCTTTTTAAAGAAATTACATTTAATTATTATTATTTAGCAGATGCTCTTATCCAGAGCAACTTACATAGCTTGCACTTTTTACATTTTCTCCATTTTGTCCATACAGCTGGACATTTACTGAGACAATTGTGGGTTAAGTACCTTGCTCAAGGTTACAACGGTGGTGCCCCAGAAGGGAACTGAACCAGCAACCTTTTGGTTATGAGCCCCACTCCTTACCACTATGCTACAGTGCCAAAATACACAGTTCATAGTATGAGTCATAGCATATGTGGCACAGCATATTGTTACATAGCATGTTGTGACATCACACAGGAAAAAGGCTCTTTCTACAAATGTCCACAGTCCCACTAAATGGACAAAAACTGACCAATCACAAGCAGACCAACAGCAACACAATCTAAAATGTTGAATCTGGAGGGAGTTCTCTGGCATGGACCATGACCTCAAGAGTACATGGGCAATGATCACATGCATCCCTCCGTATTCTGCTTGACAGCCAGTGGCACGTAACCCCTCGAGCGCTACATAATTCATGGACCTGCTGAGTAACGTTTCATAAAGTGAAACACATTAGCAGTTTTCACTCTGTTGCTATCAAAGGTGCTTTGTTTTAGCACATCCTAGAGATCCCCTTTGACGTCTCAGAGCGAAACAACTGGCACACAAGAAGGGAGATCGTACCTCGTTCGTCCTGGGTGCCATGACATTCTCTGCCGCCTCCTTGCACCCTGCCTCGTTCCAGCCCTGACCGGGGGCGGTCCATTCCTCCCGAAACCGAGGTAACCACGCGGGTCACAGTCTGATGTGACGCACGACACGCGTGACGAGACGTCGGCCAACAGTGGGCTTCCACAACAGACGGTCACAAAAAGGGCTCTCTCTGAGGGCATGCATCTCGCAGCTCAACACCTATCATGCGCTCTAACAACAAAACAAGCGTCTCAAAGAATGAAAATAAGGGTTCGGGAATACCAGCACACGTAGAAATGTTTTCAGACACCACTCCACCAGAACAGTGCACCTCTTAACAAATGTGCCGACTTTGGTATCATGAGGTGCTTTGTTAAAAAAAAAAAAAAAAAGCGATGGCATTAAACCTGAGCAGAAAATTAAAAGGAGCCCTTAAGTGGTTTTATGCGGCCATCAGCAGACATTCACAGACCACACAAACGCCCGACCTGCACACCGCAGCATTGAGCTGGCTGATAACGTGGGTAGGCCCAGACAAACAGCATCGGGAACAAGAACGACAGATTGATCCAAGTCCATGTGCCAGCGCTTCGGGAGCGAGCACTCCGTGCATCTCGCTGGCCTTACATCCGCTCTGCCCGGAGAAACCAACAGTCAGCGTGTCACTTTGTCTGCGTATCAGCGGAAAGGGGGAGAGAGCGTGGCCAAGGCTCGCTCAGCCTGCTTCAGCTCCTCTGTCCCTCGCGAAACAGGGGCTGTGAAGCACAAAGCGGCTCAGGCACACCGATTCAAACTGCCACAAGGGGGGTAAACCCTCTTCCCCCCATCCCAGTCCAGCGACCGCCGGAGAGTGACCGCGACCGGTCCTCCGCCACGCGACAGCGTTAACGCGCTTGCAGCGCAACGGCGGTCTTTGTGTGTCGGCGTGAAACCGGGAGTCGCAGAGACACAAACGCTCAGTACACCCAGAGACTGATTTGCTGACAAACGCCCCGCAGATAGGCCACTGTTGCAGGGATTGTGAGCGCGTAGAGAGAGAGAGAGAGAGAGAGAGAGAGAGAGAGAGAGAGAGAGAGACAGATACAAACGGGAAAAGGAGAAAGCCACAGTCAAATATAAATCAAACAATGAAAGGCAGAGGGAGATAGAAGCGCGGGCATAGAAAGATGGCACAGGCCGGCACGGCAAATCAGGATAGCAAAACGATGATTAAATGGCAGGCACGCAATCGGATGGATTATCAATTATCATCTCAGTCACATGCAGACCGACGAATAGACAGATTTAGGAGGACACAGATGGACGAACAGAAAAGAGGGAACAAGGGAGAGATGGGAGGAGCGTGCAATGAAGAGAGGGAAGGGGACACCCCAAGAATGGGACTACATTTTGTTTGCGATGTTTCTTTTACGTCAGCTATGTATTATTTTTTAACAAGAGCGGAGAAACCATACCTCGTGTTTCAGAAAAATGATAACACATTACAGGAACAGAACCCCCACCAACCCATCACAACACATAAGCGCACACATGTATACACACACTGACTAAAAGAACAAAATGAGGGAAAAAAAATCAACCCCCCCACCCTCTCACTCCCTCTCTGTCTTTCTCTCTTTCAACTTCCCACTCCTGGGCCCCAAAATTGGATCTAGTGTTCTGATCACAGAAATACAGTTTAAAATTCTACACAGAAAAACCTGACAATAAAATAACGCAAGACAAAGAATGCTGTGAGTACACGACGCATCAATGCATTATATTTCAATTCAGAAAGAGAAACAAGGACAGAGTGAAAACACAAGGATGGAAGCCAGAGCAAGGAGAAAGATCCAAAGTGCACAAATTAGCAGAAGCATGAGATCACATTTTTTCAGACAAAAAGAAAGTGTTGCACAAACTGGGCGAGAAACAGGAGAATGAATGGAAAGAGAAAGAGAGAGCAGAGGACAGCACATAATATTAACAGAGACACACACTCACACACACATGGGGAGAGAGGGGGGAAACAGATTGGGAAGGAAGGATTCTCATACAAGAAAAAGAAAGAGGTCAAATGAAGGGAGGGGAAAATACCAGCATAGGTCGGATGAGTCTAGTCATTTTTTTTTTCCTTTTTTCTTTTCCCGCGATTTCAACTGATTCCCATTCGGCCATCACCCGTTCCTTCTCTCTCCCTGTCTTTCCCTCTTCGCTTTTCTCCCTCTCGTCTTGCTGCTTAGCGCCAGTCCTCTCTCAAATCGTACGTTCCGTTTTCTCTCTTTTTCTGCCTCCTCATCTCCCCCTTTCCACAGACACCTCTCTCTCTCTCTCTCTCTCTCTCTCTCTCCTCTCTCCTCTCTCTCTCCTCTCTCTCTCTCTCTCTCTCTCTCTCTCTCTTCCCCTTCCTTCCCCTCTTTTAAGGATCGGTATTTGGAGAAAGGGGAGGGGTAACAAGAAAAAGAAAAGATTTGAAAGAACAAAAAAAATTTGTGGAAAACAACAACAACAACAAAAAAATGGTATGGGCAGGCAACCAGCAGGCTGTGAGTCAGAGGCAAGGCTGGGCCCATGTTTATGACCGAGCTGAATATGAATAGGAGCAGAGTCAGAGCCTGTTTCCCTACACGTTAGGAAAAACAGAAACGCACAGGAGCAAAAAAAAAAAAAAAAAAAAGTCTGAGCTCAATGTTGTAGCAGCGAAAGTAGACAGCGAGAGAGAGAGAGAGAGAGAGAGAGGGGAATCGGTTTGTGTGTGCGTGCTTGCATGTGTGTGTGTGAGAGTGTGTGTGTGTATGTGTGTGTGTGTGTGTGTGTGTGTGTGCTGCGTGTGTGTATGTGTGTGTAGGATAGGAAGGGAGGAGAGAGAGTGAGCGAGAGGGAGAGAGAGGGGGTGGTTCGTGAAGGAACATCGAAGAGGGAGGGAAAGAGGAGGAGTATATGTGTGGAGAGAGGGAAGGGAATGGAAGGGAAGGGGGTGAAATATTTTTTCCTCCTTTCCATTGTCTGATTTTTATTTTTTTTTTCCCTCCCCATTTTGAATTAATGTCTATGCTCTCGCGGAGCAAAAGAGCTGGTTTCCTTTCTTTTTGGGTTTACACTAATCCCTCCCCCTTTCATTCTTTCTCTCCCCCCCTCCTCCTCCTCTCACTCACATTCAGGCAATTTTCTACACATGCACTTGAACTCAAAATGCTGTCTCCTGGCTCCCCCCCCCCCCACCCCCCGCCCCCCACCACCAAACACACACAGGCATGAAACAGTGCTGATAGTGAGAGAGGCAGAGGGGGGACAAAAAGGGGAGAGCCTTACAGAGAGGGGGAGGGGAAACCAGTCTGAAAAGGTTGGTTCAAGGTTGAGGCAGGGTTAGATTTAGTCACCATTTCCTAGTATTAATAGAGGGGTGGCCCTGTTACCCCCATCACAATACCAAAGGGCTACACTTTTCAGGCCTACATTCTAGTCTCAGCACACTTCCTTCTTCATAAAACAAGAAACACTAAGTTTTGTCAGGATGAAAACAAGTTTGTTTGTTTTTTTTTTTTAATTCTAAGATAAGTTTCATATTATTAAGCATTTACTTCATATTCAAACTTAAGAAAATATTCCATTGACCAAGGGAAGGTTAAAATAGGTTTGCCAGAGAAGCTGATGTTAAATATGTTTTGTGCTTCAAACAAAGCACACATAAAAGGCAACCAAATCCAAATCTTATCTTTTGTTTGGCAACAACTCTACCTATATCTACCACTATCAGGACGCAGGTTGCTAACCACCTTCCATCTTGTTCAGCCTGGACCTGGGCTCACCCACTTTGGATCTGTCCTCTATCGGACTGCAGAATGAATCTGTATCCCTGCCTAAGCAAAACTGACCACTGCTAATGACTATTGATAACTATTACAACACATTACACTGCCTCCGGTCACTGCAGGCAATAGTACAGTTTATACTGTTTTTGTTGCGTGTTGTAATATGTAAATTGAATTTGTATGTGCTACTCTGCACTTGCATTATACCTGCCCTCTTCTGCCTTAGGGTATTTGGGGAGTTGCTTCTAGCTGCGAGTTATGCCGATGGCTGTACAGAAATTCTCCCATTTGCTGTGTGCATTCTGTCCCTATACTATTACACTATTCAAGCTGCCATCAGTAAGGCCATCTGGTGAATAAATAATTAAATAAATGAAAAATAAACATTTATAATAATAACACATAATTAGTTACCATAATTAATACCACCACTTGAATGGCAAAAAAGAAAACCCTTAAGTGTGTTAAATTGTGAAACAAAATATTAATATAAAGAATTACATATATTATACATTAGATGTCACTAAAATTATGCAATATCTGTGTACAATTACAAATATAAAGGGAGCAATTATATTATTTTAATATATTTAATTTTGATATTTTCCTTAGAAATTATGTTTTTTATAATGAAGGAACTTTTTCATTGAAAACTTACTTGAAAACTATTTTAAAAGAACACTATATAGATCAAAAACTGCCTTGAAGTTAAGTGAGGTAAAGGCTTGAAGTTATCATTTTTAAATGATATGAGGAACTGACAACAAATTAAACCAAATGCAATTTGATAGAGTGTCTACATCTATGGATCTGTCTAGTAAAAAACTTTCTTGATGCAGTGGACACACTATTTTTATCACCGTTTGCTGAAATACATTTTTCTTTTTTTTGCGCCTAAATACAATACAGGCTGCAATGGTGCGTAAATATCTCTGAAATCACTACGTAAATGTAATTAACTTAATTCGGACTGTCAAGTTTACAGATAATGATACTTATTTATTTACCTTTATTTTACCAGGAAGTCATATTGAGATCAAAAATCTCTTTTACAAGAGATACCTGGCCAAGATAGCAGCCATACAAACTCATAACATATTAAAAAATACAACATATACAACATGATATACAAAAATCCACAACAAAAAACAGCTATTTAAACTCAGTTGCCTCTCAAGAAACAGCCACATGTCTCATTCACCAATGCCTTATTATGGCCTTAAATTTATCAATGGATATAAATGTATCCAATTTTAAAGCTTTCTGCAGATTATTCCATGTCCAAGGTGCATAGTAGGAAAATGCAGTTTTCCCCAGATCTGTCAAAACCTGGGGTACATTAAAAAGCAACCACCTGGAGGGGCGTAGCTGGTAAATACCTGAGCTGAGGCAGAGAAAGGTACAGAGGTAAGCTGGATAAAATATATCCAGTAAAAATATACCAGTGCTGTTGTCTGCAAGTGGTCAGTGATGTTCAGCCCACAAAGTCATAAAGAGTGCAATGGTCTCTTCTGTTTCTGTAAATTTCTTTAAGGCCAAGTACTCACTTCAGTTTTGGTAAATCTCTGGACACTTTTTAAATTATTATTATTATTATTATTACGTGTTAGTTTTAGTTAATATTTTAATAATAAAAAACAAAGCGGAAAAGCAAAGCAGATCTCTATAAGAATATTACTTGATGATGAAGTCTGAGACCACCTTACCCCACTTTCTTCTTACTCTTCCAACAGACTGAATCGAAGAACAGTAATGACACGAGTCAATGGGAAGCCCACACAAAGGCAGCTGGACAAGCTTGTGTCTGCGTGTGTTCAGACAACCTTCATTAGCAACAGCCTCACGTTGCCGCTAGCCCCAGACTTGGGGTTGTGTCAGGTCAGACAAAACAGGACTAGGGGGTGGGGGGTGGGGGGGCTACGTGTGTGTGTGCAAGGAGGAAAGATGGGAGGAGGGCGGGGGTACAATTTGTGTTCAGAGCAAGAGCAGTGAACTCAGTGTTATTGAAGAGGGCACTCTTTTGTGGCCTCAATAAAAACAAAAATATGCTTTCATATTTCTGTGTAACTGTGTAAACATATAAACAGGTTGTTTGTCATCTATTATTTTGAGATCTATGCTGTCTGCTTCACTGGGCTGTCATGTGATTCATTCACCAGCCCGCTCCAATAAGCGGCAAGTTTTTACATAAGGTTTGGGGCTTTAAACCATAACCCTCAGAATGCCATCCCCACGGCAGCATAATTCATTATGACAGAGCACAGAAATGTAGAGGAAGACTTCGGAATTTTTTTCACCAAACTTTACAGCACTCTGACCATAAATGAATAATTTTATTTAAAAATTATGTGACATTTTTTCCAGAACCTGTATTTCCAATAAGTCAATAACCCACTTCAATGTATTTGCAGCAGTGTTCAGTTGTATGGAAAAGCTGCATATGCATCATAGATTTCCGTATGGACCAACCTGTGCTCCAGTCATAAAAGCATGACTTCAGACTGAAGAATAAGAGTAGGAGCATTACATGATACTGACAAAACAGGACATAGGACACACAGGACACATGACAAACGCATCACGGTTTCCATGGCATTATGGCAAAGCTGCAAAAGGACATTGTTATAAACCATGCAGCACGGTCACGGCAGCAAGACATGAAATTCTGAACGTGCACGGGGCCCCTAGTGAGCTGTTGCAATGAGTTTAAAAAGCTACTTCATAACTAAGGAGAACCAGAGATCACTTTTCCCACCAGAAATTTGAACAAAATTTAATCTTATTTGTATGATTTGTTTGCTTTTAACAATTACAAAAAAAATAAGCATTCATATACATCTGTCTGAGTTTAGAGAACAACAGAACTGTCCTGCAAATAACAGGTATTAACTGACCATAGTTGTGGGTGTGGGTGTGGGTGGAGGTGTAATTAGATGGGGGTGGAGTGGAGAATGAGGGTAGGATATGAAAGGTGAAGAGAAAGGCGTGCTGAATTCTCTTTCACCTTTGTTTAAGCACCAAATCACCCCACATACATAACCACATTACTATTGGGGTGAACAATCCCATTACAAACACTTCACTCCTAATGCAGACAAAGTATTCTCCTGCCCAAGGACAATCATTACCTGAGTGAGAGGGAGCGAGAGAGAGAGAATGAGAGAGAGAGAGAGAGAGAGAATGAGAGGGAGAGAGAGAAACGCAGCGCGTGTGAGGGGAAGGGATGCTCAATGGCTCCTGATCTTGAAAAGCCAGGGGTATTGATCGCATTAGACTTGCTGTGAAACGGAGAAATCGATGTGCTTTAAAGGCGAAGCAGGTCGGCCGCGTGTGGGCTTCATTGATACAAGACCAACGGAAAATGGCAACCTCTGGCAGAAACCAGAAAAAAAAGATCAACAGCCGAGGCTATTGCAGCAAATCCTCTGCTAAAAAGTGTTCTGAGAAACACCCTCCAGCTTGCTATGAGACCTTGTTTTCCACACAAAAGCCACAGGACAAGAAAGGCCACAGTTAAACTGGGCTCTGCCATAAAAAAAATAAATAAATAAAAAATGGAAGCGTCCTTTGCAGTGGCTGATGATTTGCAGTGATGGCGTCTTATGGTTCCAAGAACAACTAAGAAATGAACATAGAAATCACAGCATACCCTGTCCTTTTCTGTCTTATTGAGCAGTCTTGTTCTCAAGCACTAGAAATGAGCCCTCAAGCGAGAGATCAAATCACCTGTGATGGAAGCTGCCCAATTAAAAGCATCCATAAAACTATAATCACCGCTGACCTAGAAGACCAGAATTGCCTATTGTCATAGGGACTTGAGCCAACAAGAACACAGGCACTCGTCATAGCACCAATTTTTATTTTTTCTTAGAAATGAAGGAAGAGAAAGAGGAATAGCTTTACAAACATTTCAAAAGAGGTATTATCTTTTATTCAACAAGAACTACAGCTAATCAGTCCTGTTTGCCAGCAATGTCATTTTTGTGTGTTTTTGTGTTTTAGTTGGTATATTCTGCACCAAAGCACATTTGTTTCAATAAAGTAAATGCAAATTCAATAATGCAAATGAAACTTGCATTGAACCGAATAAAATAAAGAAGGGCTGGGGGGAGCACAGAGAGTATGTTTCTGAGCTCACATGCTGTCTGTGAACTAGAGTGACCCCTGAATGGCTCCGGAACACACACAGACACAGACACACACACTCACACATACACAGCACACACAGCACGATAATTTCCTCTTGAGTTGGCATCTGGGACAGAGACCGTGATTTGACTGGGAAAGGGAGGGATATGAGAAAGAGACAACACCATTCCAACACACTGCTCTCTGGCCAGCTCGCTCAAAACTGACGTCACCTTGTCATGGCAATACAGCTATTTTTGAATTTGAAAAGAGGTGGGGTGGGGCGGGGGGTGTGAACACGGGCATTAGGTGATAGGAAAGAGCGACAGAAGCAGAACAGAGGGACACCATATCACAAAGCACAAAAAATATACAAGTCTGCCCTCTGTTGGTAAATGTGAACAATGCATCTTGTGACATTAGAGAATTATCCTTATTTGAGGACCTAAAGCTATGCTCAGTGTTCATGGCCAAAGCATGCTGCCATGTTAGCAGCAAATGACAGCTGTGTTCTGTGGGCTAAATGCTCAAAGTTTCTATAGACTGGAACATAAGACGACAATGAAACCTTTGGACAGTCTATATTGGTTTCACAGTCTTAGGAGTTGATTTGCTTAGGAGACACCCTTGTCCGGCACAATTTACATACCTTACATGTCATCCATTTACACCGCTGGATAGTTACTGAAGCAATCTGGGTTGATTTGTATGTTGAAGGGCTCAACAGCAATCCTCCACCTGGGAATCAAATAAGCAATCATTGGGTTACAAGCTGAACTCTTTACCACTATTCAGGAAACCATTTCATACAGTGGGCATACAGTCCCAATGTATTTGGTTGAGAAACATTTGAAATTGCGTAACAATTTTATTGAATTCTTTCAAAATTATCTGTAAATGTTAATACTCTACTTTCTCAGTTTGTGTGTAATCCAAGATGCTGGCTACGCAGGAGAGAACAGAAGTCATGACCTTGTGTCTGTAGGGAAAGTCTTACAGTGAAATTTGTGAAACATGGTGTATTATGTCATACCTTTACAGGGCAAAAGTTCGTTTGTGACAGATTTCGAGATCCTATCTATGCCACTGTTAACAGCATCATACCTGATACTGTATTTAACATGGAGCTTTCAGGGAAACAAGACGTCAATACATATTTGCATTTTGTTATTTAGCAGATGCGCTTGCTTTCCAGAGCAACTTCCAAAGTGCTTGTACAAATTAACAAGGAAGTATGACTGTGTACAAAACAAGGATACAACCAGGCATATTCAAATGTACGTCAGTGTCAAACACAGCGCTGAGATCATGGAAAATGCATACACGTTTCAACTCGCAAGTAAAACTCAGCATTTCAATTATTATGAGAATGGAAAAGCACACAAAATTACAAATAGGAAAACTACAACATAAAAAATTCTGTTCCAAAAGGGGAGATCATGGAAGAGCAGGGGAAACGAGGTGCAGTCGGAGGTGGGCCCACAGTCTGTGATGGAATATGGCTAGAGATTCAGCTATTCTGACCCCAACAGGAAGCACTTTCCACCACACAGGGGCTAAGATGGACAGGGGACATGACCAGGATACACAATTGCAAGAGGGGAGGAGAGCCAAGTGTCCTGAAGAGGTTGCACACAGTGGCTGGTACGTAGGATCTAATGATTGCTCGGAAATCAGGGGGAGCTGAACCTCACACTGGTTGGTAGGCTAATGCCAACATTTTGAAATGGATGCAAACCAGACAGTGTTATTAGATAACCTATGCCAATTATGTTTTGAAACAGGCATTGCCCATGTGGGACTTTACTGAAAGCATACAAAGGGTGAATAAAATTGTTTTTTGAAATCTATTCTTGGGCATTTGAAATGATTATACTTTTGTATGATATCACATGTATGCATGTATATATGTACTTATACATATATGGCTAGCGATTCAGCTATTCTGACCCCAACAGGAAGCTCATTTCACCACACAGGGGCTAAGGTGGACAAAGGACAGCTAATGATAGATAACTAATATATAATAATTATATGTATGTGTGTGTGTACACAAACATATATATGTATGTGTGCGCATGTGTGTATATAGATAGGGACTTGACCAGCCTGTACAGGAAAAACTCAAACACAGCAAACTTTTGGCAGACAGGAGAGGCTAAGTGAGATTAGCGGTGAACAATCAATGTACCACATCAACTCAGCTGAAACTGAGAACATGTTATAGCCTCTATAAGGACCACGGTGAGCAGCATGGATGGACGTTAAAATGAAAACACTGACAACACGATGGGTTTACTATTTTTACTTCTGTCAATGTGTCAACATGAAAGCAGCAGCGTATATGTAAACAAGGCTGTTTCAAAGAGATGCAAATCAATCCATAGACGCACAGAACAGAACAGCTTCTACATGAACCTAACAGAGCTGATGGCTAAGACTGATTCTAATATTGATACAGATGAGATTCCTCAATGTTTGCACATTGTATGGTAATTAATTTAGTAACAGAAACATGCATCGTTTCCATATGCATTTCAGGGAAATCCACTGTTGAAAAATAATAGATATTTTGTCTTAAACAACTGAATAGAAAAACCACAATTTTAAGGACGTAACAATCTCCCTACTGCGTAATATATCAAGGATGATAAAAATAGAAACATCAGACCTTATTTCATAATATGGCACATACACTTTTAAGGTTCCTTCTTAACAGTCCACATTTCAGTGTGAGATTCTCCTAAAGACATCAGAGATATAAAATTTGTTCATTACGGTGAACTAACCATCAGAGAGGGCAGATGGTTGGTCTGTAGGTGGTCAACTAATTTTATATCAGTAAGGAAAATAAAGGAGAGGAGAGAAGAGGATGGGAGAACGGACACAGATTTTAATCTTAAAGAACTTAAAGTCACAGTGGTCTAAATACTGTGGCAGAAATTTACATTTACTTTTGCATTTATTCATGTGGCAGATGCTTTTATCCAAAGCGACTTACAAGGGAGGTAGAGTACAAAAACAAAAAACCATACAGAGTCAACAATATTAGAAGCACTGCATGACCAGGTTTCAATGGTTGGCCAGGTAAGGTACAAACTAGCAGGTAAAGCTAATGAGTGAGAACATGGGTACAGGACTAAGAAAACCAGGCTCTTGGCAGCCACTGGATCCCTGGTTGTTTTCTGCACAAGAGAAAACTGCCAGACAAACACCATCTCTCCAACAAATGGTTCATGCAAAGGAGACAGGCTGCAGTACCACTCACCCCAAAAAGGCCATAACCAAAGAAGATCAGAGACCATGGAACACCCAAACACACCTATGGTAATTATAGCTTCACCAGCCAAAGCTGTAAGTGCTGAACAGCAGTGTGCCATAACTAGCATGTATAAAACAAGCACAATGAGTTGCATGTGGAAGCTGCTTAGTGATGAGGATGGAGGATGTAACTAGTGGTGAAATCATTCTCTCCTGCTACAATTAACAATTTGGGGGAACATATGTCATGTCTGCTTGCTTTTGCTTAAAAGTATATTATTACTCCTAGGCATGGATCCTGGAAAATGTCAGGCAAAGTAACCCAAGAAATATGTGTTCGTCCATTGTTGAACAAAAATAAGAGACTCTGTGCCACCTATACTGCATAACATCCTTATACTGAAAACATGAAGGCAAGAAAAGTGTGAAAAGTATATTGCGAAACAAAAGTTATATGCGTGAGGGATTGACTATGCTTGGAAATGACCCACCTGGGATGTATGTATTGTGCAGCTTTTTCTGAAATCAGGTTTACCTTTACTTCTTAATCCCTTAATTCACAGGTACCAATAACATTCACTTATGACATTTTTGGGTAAACAGCAGCAGTACGCCATGCTGGGCAGAAGTGTGGTGTAGTTGGTAAGGGCTCATAACTGAAAGGCTGCTGGTTCAAATCCCTGCTGAGGCAGTGCTGTGGTACCCCTAGGTCAAGGTATTTAACCCACAATTGCTGCAGTAAATGTCCAGCCCTGTAAAATGTAAAAAAATAATAATAATAAATACATACATGAATAAGGACAAGAGAGTCTGCTAAATGACCATAATGTAATGGGTAACTAGTGTGGGGACCTAAACAAATAAAGATGATGAAGGGGCATACTCTGAGGACTGAAACTGATAAGTAATAACAGCCTGTATATACTTGACTTGTTTAGCACTGACATAGAATTCTGCTGTGCAGTAGAGGCTACTTTGCGTGCCTCATGGAAAGTGCCTTATGGTTATTGTGTAAGAACGTCATAAAGAGAGTCTGGCACTATGACCAACTTTTTGATCAAGTCTGAACAAGTGGCACTTTTTCCTTAAAAGATGGGGGGAAAAAAAAAACATTTCCATAAACCTTTGTAATTTTTTAATTGAACATTTGATTCCCACCTCCATTGCAAGTAAAAAGAAAAAGGTGTTCCAGTGCTGTAGCACCTATTACTGTAAACAATACTAAACTCATCATGACAAAAGAAAATGAATAAATTAGTATATAAATAGGTAAATACATGAAACAGCGATGAGCTGGAAACAAGCCTAAAAGGCACATGTGTGAACGCACACACACACACACACCACAACTCAAAATCACCCAAAATAATTCTCATATTGCACCAGAAATCACAAAACTACATGTTGACTTTTTAACCGATCTTACTGAGAATACTGTAGTGAATTTGCCAGTCCTGAAAGTTCCCTCTTATTCTACTGGGGAATTTTACTGGCCATCTTACTGATTTTTCAGCACATCTCAGGAAACCCCCTGGGATATTGTTGAGTTTCAAGTAATTTGTGATGGTTCCCTGCATGACATCCATCCAGCTTACAATCAAAACTGAACATAGAAAACAGAATCTCCACTTGGTGAAAAAAATCAAACAGACCTGAAAAAGTAAACAAAACTTTTAATACAGTACGCAGTGCAATATTGTATAGATTAAGCAGGACATTTAATTTGGCAGAAGATCTGATCCAGAGCAATTTAAAAATTATGTTATTGTAAACATTGCATTAGCAGTTGTATTGATTGATTTCCACTTACTAGCGTCTACTTGCACAACCATGTTAATTTGCTAATTAAAATATGTCTGTAAATCTATATTTCACATCACATGGAAACCACTGTCTCTATGCCAAAGGAACACTCACCTGAGCAAAAAATTTAATCTAGGGGTGGAGGGTTGCATAGGTCAGGGATTGAAATGTTACATGGGGATATGAAGAAAACCACTTTTGTAGGAATGGTAGGGTACTCTTAACCACGTGTCACAGGAAAACATTTACTAAAGTTATTGTGCTTTCCCAAAACCAAATCACTCTGTATAGTTCATTAAAGGTATATTGAGAGAGCACTTAGATTCAAATACAACTTGCATTCGTGAGTATTATCTGTCCATAAACAAGAGACAGTCAGTGTATCCACCAACCCTTTCATCTATCAAATGATAATCAATAAATCAAAGGTGTTTCCATTAGCAAAATACGCAGTTTTACTCTGTGTTTGTTGCGTCGTATGACACTGAATTCTACTTGCAGGCCTATACGAGTGAAAATACAGAAGAACTTGTCTCACGTTTGTCTTAAGCTTCATATAATGCAGCACTCCAATAGTCGTACGGTTGGTTGGGTCAGACCATTTCATATATGCCTCCATCAGATAAACACACTGAACCTCGTTTCTTGATAATCTATGCAATTTCTCCTCCTATCCAAGCTCTGCTTTCAAGAACACGGGCGTCACATGCAGAAAAACCCGTGATTCGCTTGCGTTAGGTTGCATCAACATCACACTTCGACGTTACCCTTTACAACGGGAAGATAACAGTGTAACACGCCACACCCCAAATTTACAGATAACTGTACATATTGAAATGTGAGCGACATTACAAAATAACTTCGCAAAGGCAGTGGGATTCAACAATCCGAAGGTATATGCAGGGCGTAGATTATAACAGTCCATAGTACAAAAACGTAGAGGTGAAAATGTAGACGTGTTTGCTGGCTGTTGTATAATATGTTTATATTTTTATATATATTTTTTTTAAACTAGAATGGCTTGCAGTATCATATTACGGTAATTGGGAGAGTCTCCCGACCGGGGGCTTGCCATATTTGGGCTGAGGCAGACGGGACGTCACAGTAGTAAGCGGTGGGCGAGTGCATTGGTCATATCGCTGAATAAGGAAGTGAGTCATACGTTAATCACTGACGGTAATAGCACGTTTTCCCGCACCCGTTTTCAGACCCAGCAGCAGCATAATAACGTGGATCAGTTAAACACACAGAACAAGGAAGCAGCGCGAGACGCTAGCTAGGCTAGCTGGCTAATTCGTCCAAGCAAGCAAGTTAGGAGAGCCGGTCGTCAAGAATACAGTTTTTTTCCGAGGCAACTGGATAATAGTGGTGAGTAGCTAAAAAATAATAATCATAAAAAAAAGATTCTGGCGATATCTTTTTTCACCGCTGAACCTGTAACGTGTTGAATACCTGTGACATAAAAAGTAACAACGTGAAGCTGTAGTCTGATACACAGTATAGACACATAAGAGTTCCATGTCTGAGAAGCAGTGGCTGAAAAGATTTTATAGAAATGTTTATAGAAATTCATGTTGTTTAGTTGCCTACTTTAAATCTGAAACAGACATAATCGGTGTGTAGAGACGGTTAACCTGGGAATGGAATGGAAAGGGACTAGATCGGTAGAAGTTAACATATCGTCCCTGGAGTCCGGTGACTGGGAATTCCCTAAAATTTGCCGTAAGTTTGGAAAAAGTTTGTATTTAGCTATTAGTATTATCTATTAAGGCAACAGATTTAGCCAGGTGGTAATTCATTTAACATAGAATACGGAAGTGTAACAACCTATCACCGCAGTACTTTTCCGCAAGTACAGCTGGATGAACTTTGAGTTCAATTTTATGGCTTACCAACTGTCCTTGTAGCTGCTTTTATTCAGTCCTGCTTACTTTACATTTTCAGATGAACTTTCGATTCACTCCTTCACCGTCTGCCATCTGTTAGTTGGCTAATTGGATTGTAACATGTGGTTTCACGTGTACTTCTCGAGGTTGTTTTGTATTGAGTTACGTCAGTGTTTGTTTAACATCCTTAAAATCATTCAGACCTCACCTCTGAGATTTGGGAAAGGGAATTTCTAAAAAGGTGTAGTGTAGCCTAATCATTTCAGAGACATGCAATAGCCTGACACCGTGAATGCAGGCTACTGTTTATCGTTCTTGAATGCGTTGCAGTGTTTGGTTCAATGTAGCCTACACAATTATTACACACTGAGTTAAGCATAACAAGGTAAAGATTTTAACGATAATCTGAAAATAAAACTAAACAGAGCCGAGACAAAATTGAAAACCGCAGATGTACAATTCAAGATGCGAGACGATGAGTTTCATCTTACTTTGGAGGCCAGCGTTATAGTTTCTCTTGTGGACTTTCCCATGAAGTAGCACACATACGTCCTGTGGATGTGGGTCTGTGCTTGAATTGTGCCAGTATTTTAATATTGGTATCCACTCAGCCTTACATGTGTTTTTAACGTGTGCTGGAGAGGACACTATTCCTTTCTTTCAAAGACTTTGCATTTTGCAGATCGTCAGTCACGTGTCCACATTTAACAAGGTAAAAATGCAATACCGCGTGCAGCTGGTGGTGTTCCCATCTCCCCAAACCAGATCACAACAGGTGTGAAATTCAAATGACATGGCTGTCGGTCCCTCCCCGGTGTTACCAATGAGACGGTTAAAAAGTAGAGGGAAATAATATATCATTAATCATATCGTTATATTCATTTAAATAAAATTGTAAGTTAGCTAACAGTATTTACAGTGATTAGATGAGACAATGATATAGACTGCGAGTCACAGCGCCGCCAGTGTGAGTGATTGAAACGGTGACTCATGAGCTTTTCAGCCGTTGTCATCACCGCCTTTGGCTAACCGCTGTTATTGTCAATAGTGCGAGTGAGTGACAGTCGTGGTACGTGTTACCATCACACTAATTATTAATGTTATGTCAGCAGTAGTATTTTTTGATGCTGATACAGTGGCATATACATAAATGTTAACATCGATAAGTTTATACACGCAGGTGTTTGCGTAAAATGCTTAACTTGGTAAACGCGCGAGAATCATGTTTGTTTTTGACGACAGGAACAATTTATCGTTAGTAATTGCATGTAAAAACATTGTCAGCATTTTGGGGTCCAAATAATGGCTGGATGTCGAGTATCAGGGAAACAAAAATATGTCACTCTTATCTTTCCTTGAAACTTGATGTAACTAAACTTTTCTGAAAGGACTGTGCCAATACAAAATGTTCCAACGTCGATGCACGTTGTTAATGCTGTTCATTTGGAAACGGGAGACCTTACAGTAAAACAGCGGCGACAGCAGAGATAGTCCGTCTCTCTAGACGTAAAAAGTAGGGTTTGTTTGAGAACAGCGGAACAACATGGGACGGTGGTTTGTCCTGATGAACAGAACGAATGATTCCTAATCCGCAATAGGCCGGAGAGAAATAAACCATTCATAGTTATAGAATCGTTTTGATGGCCAAAAGATTGTTTTCAGTGACAACTCATACGGAAATGAAATTGTAATATATTGAGAAGTACATTGTCCAGCCCAATAATATATTGCAGTTTCCCTTTATTGCAATTTTCCATTATAGCGCTAGTTTGGTAGTGTAATCTTTTCAGTAGATAAATATTTTTTGTTTTGTCAGTATTTTGTGTTTGTGTGCTGACTTGTATGCTAGTATCTGTGATGGGACAAGGAAAAATCTATTTTCATGACTGTAATGCAACTTTTGTAACATATTTCACAATATGCTTTTATATTTGTATCTTGTCAGGTTCCAGAATAAACATGGTGACACCTTCAACAAATGGATACATGCTGAAGGTTTATGTAAAAAAAAAAAAAAAAAAATTACATGAGGCATGGATTCTTGTAAACATCTTGCCATTGTTTTTCATTTAAGAACAAAGGCCACACTGAAATAGGTAACTTCAGTGTATTGTTTAATTCCACTGTAGACCTGAGTTGTGTAACAGTTGTTTGGTTTAGGAAACAAGCAGAGAATTTTTAGTCTGTCACTTCCAGGAAGAGGCTCACGGCTGTGAGCTGTGGTTTTTGAGGTGGAATTTTCACAATCATGCAAAATCTTGCAAAACGGCTCCTGCTCAACAAGGATGGTGTTGCAACCATCATGTTTTCCAGGTTTCTCTTACACTGTGTGCATACTACCAATAGCGGAGCACACCTGAGTTTTAGTGGACGCTGCTACCAGCCAGTGTATGTCGCTCAAGGTTTGTTGTGTGATAAGCAATCCTTGGGTTTGCTAAATGGCAAGATTAGTAGGTGTTGATTATTTGTGTTGGACAGTATCTTGCAATTTTGCTTGTACCTGTAGTTCTTGGCTGTTAATCTATGATCAGTAATTTAGTTTTTGGAATTATTTTCCCCCTTGTGGTGTGGGTTGATCAGTGGAGATTGTATTCTCTTGACACTGCAGAGAAGTGGTGTAGATTTGTATGTTTGACTTTATGAAAAGTAGGCCATTCAAGGCTGGGGCACATCACCGCACAGACTGTCAGCAAAGGTCATTTCAGTGCAGGGGAAGCAGACTATATTATGTAACATGTTCTACAGTTTTCTCCACAATATTAAAAAACCAATGATGTTTTACTTTTTTAAGTATTTACCTAGTAGTGTGTCACAATTTAAGGCATTTTTCCTACTAGAGTAGTTACTGTTCCTGCTATCCCACCTGGAGCTGCAGTTGGTCTAGTTAAAAAGAAATTAAAATTAACTTGCGCAAGTGTTTTGGTATTGTGAATGTTTTGAATGCCAAAATTGTTCAAAATCTACAACAGTCAGTGACCATGTTAGTTTGTAGGTTTTTCCTTGCACTGTTATGCTCTGCCCTTGGAAAATCACACTGCTTTAGACTTGCTCTGAGGTTCTGACTACAATGTTTCCCTCTCCTAGTAGACTGCAATGAAGAGAGAGGTGAGAGCAGGTGTGGACTTCCTGAGACGTCTTGCCCAGGAGCGAGGTGGTGTGGATGAGGCCAGAGCCAAGCAGTTTGCAGAGAAACTGCAAGAGTTACTTTGCGAGAAGTACGCCAATCACTGGTACCCTGACAATCCCAGCAAAGGGCAAGGTTTCAGGTAAGCACATGGAGAGTAAAGAGGGAAAGAATGCAAATTAATACACTTTTAAACTGGTGTCATTTTTTATATTTACCTGATTTTAACTGATCTGAAGAACTGTGCTTGTGTGATGTAGCTACAGATATTGAAAAATTTGGTTGTCATTCTGAACAACATTATTCCTGTCATTTTAACCCAGATAGGTTCCAATGAAATTAGTTGAGCTCTGTTCAGAGTGCTGCTCTGATAGGAATGCAAGAAATTAAAACAGAAATATTCTGAAATTTGTGAATATTGTGAAATTTCCCTTATTTTATAAACACATTTATTTGCAAATCAGCGATTGCATAATCTTTGGGGGTTGCTCAACAAATATAAGAAATTTGAAAACAAACATCACAGACCGTGAAACATTGTGAAAATGCTTCGCGTCGGATCATTTGCCTCTTTGGAGCATTGAGAGACGTGCTGATGAGCATGTGGGTTCACTCTGCCCCCCCCCCCCCCCCACCACCCCCCCCCCCCCCGCAGGTGCATCAGGATGAACGGTGGGGCTCCCTGCGATGAGTCTGTGCTGAAGGCATGCAAGGACAGCAAGCTGAGGCCCTCTGAGCTGGGCCTGCCCCGTGAGATCACGCTGTGGATCGATCCCCTGGAGGTGTGCGCTCGGTGAGTCAGCCGCTACGAGACAAAACGACACTCCGGTTCACGCGCCTGTCTGAGCTCATCTGACTACCCGGGTGGTTTTTGCACTTTCAAGGTGTGCTTGTGGGATTGGGAGGAGAGCGAAGAGTAGGAAGAGGAGTCACAGAGGAGCCAGGGAGAGTGGTAGTGAGTCAGGGGCTGGTGGGGTTTGGGTATGAAATGCAGAAAGGAAGGATGAGATCATTTGACTGTTGATTTGTTCCCTGCCTCTTGTGTATGCACCATCTCTTATGGTGAGATGTTCGTTACTGAGCAGCCTTCCTTTTCTCCGCAGGTCGGGTGAGGGCTGTCGATATTTCACAGTGGCTCGTTTCAAAGGGCAGGAGGAGGAAGAGGAACCGGGAGACCAGGAGGGGCAGACAGTCACCACAGACTCAGGGAATCAGGACACTTCCGACTATCACTCTGCCAGTTCTTCTGACTGTGGATCTGAAGTCTCCAGTGATACTGAGGAGGAGCTGAAGGAGGGAGAGCTGGAGGAAGGAAAGAAAAATGAGGAGAAAAAGGAGGCAGAGACAGATGAGAGCAAACCCTTTGTGATCGCCATGAGACCAAGAATTCGGGAGCCGAGAGAACCTCGCAAGAGCAAGAAATCCCAGGTAAAAATAAACATACAGGCTTCATGTCCGCTGTATTTGAATTGAGAAACTGCTTTTATAAATATTTTTCAGTGCTTAAGGACATTTTGTACATCAGAACAAAGGAAGCTCATTTTCGCTGTATGTTTGTTTATCTACTTGCAGGCCCCCAATCTCCAGTACTTCTACCATCCGGCACCTGTGTGGCCCCAGTACAAGAAGAAGGGCCCTATTTTTCTCACCACGGTATGCCCCCCTCCCCCGACTCCAGTCCTGGGGTACTACGTCCTCCCCAAGCCGCCACCGCAGTTCATTGTACCCCAGGCCACTCTGCAGCCTTGGGGGGCAGTGAAGGGCTAAGCTCTGGTATGGGACAAGGAGGACAGACTGATCCCGCCCTCACAAACTCTCTGCCAGTTGTCTGCAGGCTGTCACAACTTGTGAAGAGGTGAGGTGGACTGACACGGTGAAGGGGAATTCCCTCATGTTCAGAGGGAATCAGCTGGTACGCCTGCCTTAGCACATAGACAATATGCCAATGTCCAGTTTTAAGTAGTGCAGTAGTTTTTTTTTTTTTTAACAATAATCAGTGCAGAAGTGCAACAGATTAACAGACAATCAGTCTTATGTAGAACAGGAGCAAGTATTTAGGTTGCTTGGTGGTTAAATGCTGCGATCTAAGGTTTTAAAGCTGTGCATAGTTACTGATACTGTGATTCTAGCTCAGGGGATTTGCTTCCTGAAGTGCATTAGCAGATATCCTCATTTTTCTGAGATACAGGACCAGCAACATTGGGGTGGGTACCTCACCCACTAGCAGATTTGCATTTACCTGTCATTATGACACCATAATGTGGACCAATGTTATGTACATGTGGTCCCCAGCAGGGACAACTTTTCCACCAAAATGTTGTTATTCCATTGTAGGGATTCTCGTCTAAAGCCTGACCACCAGCATTTCCTCTCTGTAATAAGTCTGTCGTCTTGTATTTCTGCCTATTTATCTTTTTGTTGTCCAAATGATACCTCTCATGTGCCAGACATGGTAATGGAGATTTTGAAAACTAGTCTGGCATGGAGGCTTGCCTCTGGACTAGTACTAGTACAACCATTGTGGTCAACTAGTGTGATTCTTACATAATGTGATCTACAATAATGTGATTTTTGCCAGCGGTGCCAGTTGTGCTTTCAGTATGTGTATATATAAGCAAAAGTACAGACAGAATCTGGACCAGCTTCTTGTACAAAGCCTAGCTTGTATTGCAAAATCAGTTTAATTTCACAAGCTTTTACTTCACTGTGGTAATTTATTTCATCACCTACAGGGGGAACTATAGTCACAGCCAAAAAGCCATATTTTTAACTTATTAATGTTGTTTTCTCCTTTGGTTTTCTACTGTTGCATATTTATTTTTTTAAAGGAGAATTTATATATTTAATGTATCTGTACATTTTAAAATCACTACTGAATATTTAAATCAGGGGAGCAATTGTACACCACACAATCAGTGTGCTTTTTTTTTTTTTTTTGCAAAATGGGTATGAATATTATTGACTGTTAATGTAGCCTTTTGTGGATTTTATGTCATTTCAGGGTTTTTTTTTTTATTACTCTTCTATGAAACCCAAGCAGTGAATGTGGTAGTGTGAACATACAATCCACAATTTGTAAAATAATGTCATTTGAAACAAGTTACAGTGGTGCACTTTGGTTGTACATAGCTTTCAGGTCAGAAATTGAAAAGATGAGTTGATGACTTGCTATGCTTTCATGTTCTCTTGTGTAAAATATGAATTGTAATATTATTTTATATAGTGCTCATAGCCTTTGCTTTTGATGCTTTGCGTGTTTGTGCACATTGAAATTTTAGCATACTTGCTGCATGTTTTATACGTGAACATTTTGTTAATTTTGATGGTTCACAGCACTTGGGTTTAGAAAAGGTGATTAGCTCAGCCTGCTTATGTAATCCAGCAATTTCTTTTAACATGTAATATCTATTTTTGTACAATGGGCAGCAATGCTATAAATGCGGCACATAATTGAAACAAATGACATCCTTGTGTTATTTTTTTGTGTGTCTTGCGTATGCTGGCAAATGTCCGGAGCAGAATCCTGTGATACGCTGATGCAGGTAGAATACATACCTTTTGTCACCTGGATGTGTTCTCTTAAAGAGGGAAGAAGCCTCAGATTTAGAATGACTCCTGCTTCTGCCTCTCACCTTATGTAAATATGCTCTCTGACAATGCGGAAACATTTCCTATGGAGGTTCAACTGAGATCGACGTACAAATTCTGCAGTTTTTCTGTGGAATTGCCTGTAAAATCAGCCAAAAGCTATTTTTATCACTTTCATTTGTCTAGCTCCATGCCACTCAAGGTAACTCAAGCAACAATAATAGTAACTTGTCTGGTCATTTGCCTTCATCTGAGGTCAAGTTTAAAATCATGTTCTTTGAGTTTACTTTTGTAAATCCGCTGGGTTCTAAAATATTCATGACCTCAACACAAAGACAAATACAGTGTAAACATTTTTCTTGCAAGGGTTTTTTGCACGCTGCGAGCTGGCCAGCAGTGCCGTCAGCAGCACATTCGCAGGAAGTGCTTTCGGAAGGATCCGCGTGGGGTCAGCACGTCACACAAACCAAGGTCAGGACGTAATTCCTCTTGGCTTCCTCCAGCAGCAATAACCTGTAGTGGTGGTGGTGGTGGGGGGTGGGGGGGCGGTATTTGTTCACACCATGAATACTCTTGTCTACTGAGTTGTCATCTTGTACGCAAACTGGGATGATCCTGTTTTGCCACAAAGTTGTAGGTTATGTAATTCTGTGGAAGGAGTAATGTGAGAGAGGGAGCCCTGTCTACTCTTACCTAGTTCAAGGTAGTTGTGCATGATTTTGATTCTTTGTAATGCTCTTTGTGTTCTTGGGAATGGGGGAAGCCATACGTAAATGTTACGCGTGTTGTGTGGCGTCTTTCTGTTTCCATTCTTTAATGTAACTCAAAAGATTTGGCATGAGCCCAGTCATTGTATTTCTAATGTGGCCTGCTTCAAGTATGTGTGGCCATTTCAAAAACACCGGTAGCCACCGTGGGAGTGCTAAAAGCAAATACTGAACGTGTAAACATAATCCAATGCTATTAAAATGAGCTCTCTTCAGATCTGATTTCACAGGGCTTTCCTTAGATTTTCTTAGATAAATATTGTGGAAAGCTCAAGGTTTCCAAACAGGTTCATGTCCATGATAACGGAATCATGGAAACATGAAGAACATTTTTGACAATTTGAAAATATTTCACAGATTTTACATAAGGTTTGTATGTGTGTAAGCATTGTGCTGTGGTCCAAACTAACTAAGAGGAAACTACAGGCATTAGGAAGTTAATACATGCCAAAAAAAAAAAAAGTTTAATTCAGCATGTTACATTTCAGGATGCTTGCTGTCTATGACTATACAGTTTTTTTTCTAATGGCAATTTGTTACTGTCAGGAACATGGTTTTAATGAAGTCGTTGCATTGGCAGAGTCCATTTAATTAACTTTGCACTGTATTTCAGTCAGTCAGAAATGAATATGAGTCGATAGTCAGGAGTATGGAGTCATGGAGCAAAGGGGAAGGTGCACAAACAGGAAAGTCCACTTGAGAAAAGGACTAAGTGGACATGAGTAGATACGGGTGGGGCAAGAGAGTAGAATAAACTCATTGTATCTGAGCAAGCTTGTAACAGGCTGGTGGATCCAGCACATTCACACCACAGAAATTATTACCTGTAAAACCTGTAAAAATGTACCACTATCTGAAGTAAAGAAAACTTAAAATTCTTAGGCTAACACTGTCCAGTGTTTTTTCAACTTCGTAAATCGATTTAATCAACATAAGGTGTGGAAGCCGTCTCAGCTCCACCTCTTAAGCTTTTGCTCCCTCACAGCCTGATCACAGCACATTACAGCACGACAGGCAAAATATACACATTTATATATGCACACACACACATGAATTACATTACATTATTGGCATTTTAGCAGATGCTCTTATCCAGGGCAAGGTACATGGGTTACAGTTTTTACATGTTATCCATTTATACAGATGGGTACTTACTGAGGCAATTCTGGGTTAAGTACCTTGCCCAAGGGTACAGCAGCAGTGCCCTGGCAGGGACTTGAACCAGCAACCTTTCTGTTATGAGCCCTGTTCCTTACCACTACATCACAATGCCACATCCAACTCTGTGTAACTTATTTGTGACACCTGTCCAGGGTATCAACAACAATCTTTTCTTTACCCTAATCTCCAAGTTGAGCCCTTTGAGAGACAAACTCCAGCACATCAGTCTTTCATGTTGAATTGGCAAGGACTGTGATCTGTCAAAAGCATAACCAGATCGACACCTTTGCCCACATAAACGTGAAACTGCTCTAGTGTTAAGGCAAGGGCCAGAGCTGTGGTCAGACAGCTGTCCCCCACTGCCCCATGGCGAGTTGAGGAAGACCCACAATTAGGGAACAGCACTTCAAGAGAAGTCAATTGATAACTCGTATCACATTCCGACATCAATTTAATAACATTAAGGTATGCAAGACCATCTCCCTGTTTGATAGATCAGAGTGTAAAACTACTATAGCTTAAAATATTATAAAATGTACAGTAAATACATACACCAAATACAAAATGACTCCTTGTCACACAAACACATGCAAAACAAAGCACAACCCACACCAACAGTTACTGTGTACAGTACAGAAATAATACCACTTTGTATAGTGTAGATACTGTAAATGTATCTATTTTTTTTCCTCTAGAGGCACCCTTACTCGGTGTGCACATTCTAATATAAAAATTAAACAGTTGCACAGACACCTGTGACAAACTTGAAACTTGTTGTAAAGAGCTGTATTAGGCTACTAACAAGACTCGTTTTCAAATCTATAAACACCCAGGAAATGACATCCCTGTGAAATGACAGGTAGGTTTCACGCCACCCCAGTCTCAAACCCATTACCCATTCGGCAAACCGATCTCTGAACAGTTCTCCTGATGAGCGCTAGTCAGTGATCGGAGAGCAACAGCAACAAGTAGAGAGCGGTGCGTTATGCAGAGAATAGGGTGACTACAATCAATTATTACTCTCCTAACAGAAACTCCCCTTTACAGATGACCACAGCTGCATGCTCAAAGGGTTTAATTTAAATTAATAAGACAGTTATTTAAGCGTTTGTTAATTTTAGAGAAGACTGTTTCCCAGATAACGTTATGTAAAATTACGTTCCGAATTACTAGAGGATGGTGAGAAAAAATATTTCAAAATTAAATGAATTACCAGTAAATTAAGTTCTAAATTGATGTCTTATGTAGAATTAATCGGAAAATTTCCTTAAAATGTAATTAAAGGCCTATTTAGAATATTAAGTGGTAGGAAAGTGTGGAGAACCGCCAGTTTAAGAAATTAAGAAAATATCAAGAAAATATTAGTTCGTCGTCAGAAATTACTCCCGTGATACATATGTTCATAGTGCGACATGTTCAGGCCATTTTATTTGCCTGTAGGTTATTATGTGTGCGTTACAGTTAGTTGCAAGAGGAAGACCCGTCAGGGAGTAACACGCACTCACATCTCGCCCATAACGTGATGCAAATAAGAGCAGCGCACACAACTGTGTGAGTGACAGTGTGCGCGACAGTGTGCGCCCGTGCCCGCGCTCGCTTGCGGTTTCCAGGCAAGATTGCAGTTGCTCTTCAGCTCCGCTTCTTTCATGACCTGCGGAGGGGAGGAGAAGCTGGGGAAGAGTTTGCTTACCGTGCTATGCCTACCCGCAACCGGGGGGAGAGTACGGCTGGAGGGGAGGGAGGGCAAGGAGAGGACGAAGCAGCAGAGGACGACGACGGCGGAGAAGGAGCAGAAGGGCAGAGGTGGAACGTGCGCGAACACGCTATGGAGATGACCGCCCGCAACCTGCACCCCAATTCCAAGACGGAAAACAGAAATTGTGGTGTGGTGATTAATCGTAATGGGGGGGATACGACCGAGATCACGGTGCCGCTGTCTAAACATGGGAAAAGAATTGCTCCGATCGAAGGGGACAATCTCTACAGACTGCGAGACAGAAAGTTTTTACTGGAAGACAAGAAGCGCTTATGTGCGTGGGCGCTAAGCACCGCGCTGTTGGGGATTCTACTGATGATTCTACATACCGAACTCTGCCCAGTCGTATATCCACCGGTAGGTACAGATGAGAGAGCTGTATTTTAAAAATAACTGTTTAAATGCACTTTCATTTTAAATTGTTTATAACAACCAACGACTAATATATTCTCCATCATCATTAAACTAACATGTCAAGAGAATGTTTTCAGGAGAGAACCTGTCTCACATTTTACAGATTGGTAATGAGAAAATTAAAGTTAACCTATTTGCTCCAACTGCATGCTTGTATAGTGATCACAACAGGTCCCATATTTCCACATGGTACAAAATTATCTTGTTGGGACTGCTTTTGTTTTGCTTGGGACTAAATTATCATGTTGTCATGGTATACATAATGTAAAATGCAATAGAGAAACAAATCCATATTTTCAGTAGGCCTACTACAGTTTAAATCTATGTCAATCAATTTGTTACAAGATATGCGAATTATTAGAGGTGACTGTAGAGTGACTGTGTTCACACATGGCATCATACAAAGTAAAATGAAATGTAGCCGATTGTTCTTTGAACGGTTTGACATATAGTTATTGTTCATTGCAACTTATCGGTCAATGTAGGCAAAATTAAAGCTGTGGGCAGTTCTGAATTGCGTATTAAACTTTCTAAGCCAAACCTGCATTTTCAGACTTCAGAACACCCATGGATGGTTAAACATGTCATGACAGGGGGTAAGAGGTGTAAGTGACTGACCAATGCCTCAGGTCTACACCCTTAGGACAAACAGGATGAAAAAAACCCCTCACAATGTCGCTCTGTTAAGCTGTGTGTTTAACGACAGTGCTCGGGCATGCACTGAATCATTAAGAGAAAAGGCAGGAATGTCGACATACTTTACAGCAAATTTATCTTAGTCCAAGGGACACACTGTTTGCCTGCATTCAAGCCGATGACAGACACTTTGCAAAACCTAGGGTGATGTGAAGCAGAATTAATACTATAATACTATAAACCTACAGCCAACTCATCTTTATCTGATCACATCTAAAACAGTTGGTTTGAACATTTAAAAACAGATATTGTGTAGTTCCTCTAAGAACAACGCAGTACTTACAATATCAGGTAGAAATTTCCAAAGTAGATGTGTCCAAAAGCACATCAACTCCTAACAGAACAGGGAATACAAATACAAATACAAATACAAAGGTGGGACATGTTACAACCAGTTATAGCCTCCACAGAAACATAGATAGGCTGTCAATATATATATTACCAAACCAGCTTATTTCGGTGATGAACACATCGTTACCATGTCCCACTGTACACACTATTTTAAGATGACCAATGATAAGATGACCAGTGACTACGTACGTCAGCATTTTATGCAAGTCAGACCCACGCGTATCAACTAACGTGCTGGCTACTAGCGCAATTCATCAAATACTACAAAGACACTGAGGGAGGATAGATGTCTGATGCACCCACTAATGAATGCTGATTTGCTTTTCGGGATAGCCCTTTTATTCCAGGTTTCTCTCTTACTTTATTCTCAAGAAGCCAAATGGTTTGGCACCCAGTGGAACCCCTTTCAGTTAAGATCACTGCACTAATGAATCAGCGTGTAAAAATAAATGGCAAAGTCAGGCACTAAAATCATGTGGTTGCTAACGAAGAAAAAAAGAAGAGTCCATTAAAAAGAAGAGTATGAAAGCCTGTTCTGAATGAAATATGGGCCATGAATATTGTCCTAAGGAGGAGCACAGTGAAACTTAGTGTACTTTATTGCTCACTCAAGGAAGTGGATGAAGCAGGTGTGAAAATCTTAACGACTTTCTATTTGCTCCTATATATAGGTAAACCATTTCAGTTAGGTGTATTGATGACATAGAGATACCAGGATAAAAAAAATGCAATTGCATAATCCTTAACCTGCTTTTGTTTTGCATGGTTAATCAGCATGCCAATTTAAATAACTTGTACTTTCTCAATTAGCAATTTATTTATCTTTAGGTAATTGAATGAAATGTGGTGACTATGTATCTGCACAATCTACATTACATTATTGGCATGTAGCAGGTGCTCTTAACCAGAGAAACTTATATAGGTTACAATTTTTTTTACATATTATCCATTTATACAGCTGGATATTTACTGAGGCAATTCTAGGTTAAGTACCTTGCCCAAGGGTACAACAGCAGTGTCCCAGCAAGGAATTGAACCGGCAACGTTTTTTGGTTATGAGTCCTGCTCATTACCTGCTCTTTACCACAATGCTACATTGCCACCCCACCTTTACATTAAATCAGTTTATTCATACAAACAATGAGAATGTGAGTGTGAATGTGTATGAAATATGAAGTGTACAAAGAGAGTGTTGCCATGTTATATAATAAAATTAATAAAAAAGCAGCTGCTGAGGGTGGGTCCATACTAAAATTGGGTAGCTTGTTAATCATGAAAAACAGGTTTGGTACCATTATCATTGTAAAGGTATGCTTTCTGCCTGGCCTATCTATAGCTACCCAGTTGACACAAGTAAGACCCTGTAGTTACATCAGAAGAAAACATGTTTACCATCCTTAATGTAGGTTAGTCGGGAGACTTTAATGATTATAATTTGTTACGAACAGCAGTGGCTGTAACATTCATCTGTGTTTAGTTGTAAAATAATTTACCCTTTTCGCCAAAGGCTTCTGTGGCCTTCCCCCTGTGAATGACCTGCTTGAGGTATACATGCCTCTTGTAAGGCCCACTTGACAATGAGTGTTATTTATATAATTGCCCTGTACACTACTGACAAATGGAACTGTAATATGATTTCTTTTATTAATGATTAAACTCAAGGTTTCATAATATTGTTGTTTTCAAAAACCCAGTACGTGTAGAAGCAAATATTTGATGTTGTTAAATGACAGGGCTATGTACACATAGATCAATTTATTTTAAATATTTTGGTCTGTCATTGTATAGGCCTTCACATGTTTTTCACACAATAACATAACACAGAACACATTTCCTGTTGTGGAAGACATTCTGACTTAGCGATACTTTGTTTGTGAGCGTTACCCATCGCCCTCAGAGGAGCGTATTATGTACACCAACTGATCTAAGATGCTAACTGTGAGATGGACTTTGTGTACAGACAAGTACAGGAGAATTACACTGTGTACAAGAGGCATGAAAGTCATTCTGTCAGTACATCAAGGTGGACGCTGCCACCATCATCATGAGGATGATAATGCTGAAATATGATGAAAAAAGGCACTTTTTTCATCAGGAGGACAGTGGACATACCTTATAGAGCCCACACAGTAGACAGTGGCATTACATTAACCGAACCCATACTGTTCATTTCCCCCATGCTATCCAGCAAGGCTTCTCTGGCACCTGCATTTTTCTTTTAATTTGTGCTAAACCAGCTTCAACACAAATTATGTGTTCCTACTTTTGGTGATATGTATATGTATATGAATTATGGTAATTGTGAAATAATGTATTTTTGCACAATTATTTCATCTTTTAAGCATTCAGATTGTTTCATAAAATGTATTTGGGCAATTAAAAGAATTAATTTCCCTACTGATAAATTGCTAGCCTGTGTATTGGCCTTGGTGTGAAAGTGTTATGGAGCATAACCTTCTCTGGAAAACCTACTCTTTAAACGCCAGGTCATGAAGGAAAGTAGGCTATTTATGGAAATTTCCACGTTTTATTTTCTCCTAAATGTATCTCAGATTGCCGAAGGTCAAGCTGTATCTTTCCATACCTTTTAGTGCATAGTTACGGCTTGTTTTGAGTAATGCATCAGCATCTTTGCTTACCGTGGGCCAGAGCTGTGCACGGCTGGCGTGTGAGCTGTCTGCGTAACATGGAGAACAGATTAGTCTCAGGTGACACCAACTCAGCGCAAGAGTAGATCTCTCGTTTTATGCGCTAATCTGTTTCCTGAGTTACCACGTGTCAGAACTGACTACATGCCAAGAGGATGTGTTTCTATAGTAAACTGATAACACATCCGCATGTTGTGACTGTCAAAACAAAACAAACGCCGTTTGCCATTTCCACATTGTTTTGCTCTGTTGGTGCGGCATATGTTGTTAAAATTGTTACAGTTTCGCTTAATGTGAAATTACTGGGTAATAAATGTTTCAGCATTTTGGAATGTTGATTTTCCAATCAATCAAATTAAAGTACTTCCTCGCAGCATTGAGTTGACAAACACGTCTACGCTTTAAACCACTGCGACGAAACAAGAGGGGAGATAGCTTTGTCATAATCTTATATCCAGGACAACAGCGCATGGCGTTGTAGTGTTGAGGGCTAGCCTGGATAAACAGCCTCGTGTTGCACAGGTGCAACAAATTAAGTCTACTTTGAAAAAAGCGGCATCTTAAAATTACTCTTTTTTCCTGAAGGAAAATATTACAAAACGAACTTGAATACAAAAACAAGTAATGCGCTGTGGACTCTGTGTGATATAATGTAGTTTCAGATTAACGTTACGCTTATGTGGAGACTAATTGCCTTTGGATAAAAATAGACATGATGCAGATGCTAACAATGAAATTGTGGAAAACGCTATATTTTGCCAAACAACGTCACATAATACCACTTTAGTAATACTTATCCTTGATGAAATTTCCCTAACGTTGTCTGAAGTTTTACAATAATTTACTTAAACTGTAGAGTGGCACCACCAGACATTAAATGATCTCCCCGTTAAACTCGCGCCACGATAACGTCAGATACCTGAGTGGACGTCGTGGCATTTGTGAAGATCAGCACTTCTATCTTTTTTTTTTTTTTTTTTTTTTGAGGCGGGCATGTAAGTGCACATAATTAAGCGTCTCCTACCGTCTGTAGGCCTGGACAATTGCTGGTTACTCCGTTTATGTGTTAAACAACATTCTGTGTGCTGCATGCAAGAAAGTCTTGTAGTTCAGAAATTACCTGAGAGGGCTACTAAAATGATGAAAAGTTCGGATTTACTATGGAGTCATTCTGAATAGAATCACTTGCCTAGTAACCTCAATTTTTTGGATTTAAATCAAAATTTAAAAATGTTTGATTTAAGAAGAAATAGTTTTAGTGGTTGGTAGGCTACTGCAACTGCAAGGACCCCCCAAATCATAGATTAATTCCAAAGTGGGATATAATTTTGGTATGAATTTATTTCTTATGGAGATAATTTTCTGGTTAACTCTTGGAAAATTTAAAGTGACCATATTATGCCCTTTGACGTCCTAAAAGGAAACATGTAACAATGTATGATTTCTGGGTGATGTTGCGCAGCCCATTTTTAAAATCTCCTGTACGTTGTGCATGCTGTAGTTTGTGTCTGTCTGTACAATAGATATGCAGAGACAATATTTACATTTTAACCATCACAGCTGGATATTTACTGAGGCAATTTTAGTTAAATATCTTGTCCAAGGCAATGACAGCAGAGCCGCACCTGGGAGTTTAACCAGGGGTTACAAAGCCACACACATACACTGCCACATACATTATAAGTATTGATTACTGAAGTTCTGAATCCAAACTCCCCTGGCAGGTTTTACGCCATATTATTTAATTCTTTAAACAGAAACTAACAATAAAACATGAAATAGCAGTTGTCTAAATGATTATGATTCAGTGCAGTTAATCTGACAAGGCCTCTGTGGCATATGTGTGAAATGACGTGCACCACCTGTCCACTTCTTTGTGCCTTTTTTGTGCAACTGCCATGAAAATGTAGGCGTTTCTGCTTTTAGAGCAGTGGTAGTGTATCTTTTAAACAATCTCAGTCGCCTTAACCATAAATCATGCAAGTTTAAGATACTTGTAATGAATGACTTTAAGCAGTGGAATTTCTCTCAAGGTGTAAAATAGGCTGATGAAGAGCACCAATGTCAGTGGATACCCATTTTTAACTCTATTCATGAAATCAAATGTCATTTTATTGAAGTCGGGATTTATTAAAAATGTCTGTGTCTGCTCTTCAAATAACGTATTGTCATTGTTTGTGGTGGTTAAATATGTTTCTTTCGTCTGACTTGTGTATGTACACATTGCGGTTGACTGAACGGTTTTGAGGCAACGTGCCAAGTCTATTCACACATGTATACATGTCAGTGTTTACCTCTTGTAACACTTATGTAACACATTATTACAGTGAAATACACCACTTAATTAAAGTATACACAGGGTGTCTCTTGTTTGCAGGGTTTTGCAAGTTCATAGCTGCTGAAAATGGAAAATTGGAATCAAGAACTGAAACTAATTCTTTTAAAATAACATGAAACTCCCTGTCTTGGTCTTCTTTTTTCTTCCTTTGTCCTACCCAGGGGTCAGTCTACGCCTTTATCATCAATTGCTTGATCAGCCTGTCCACGGGCTGTCTTCTTGTTCTCATTGTGGCTTTCCATTATAAGGATATCCGGGTGAGTAAATGTGATGCTTTCTCTTGACTGCCTTCATTTGAACTTGGTAAGCCAACGCCTGGTGAGTTGTGCCTCTCAGGCCATTGCGTTGAGAGTTATAGGGTGGGACCCTTTTAAAAATAATAAACTTGTCATCTAAATCTCTGTGACTAGGACAGGCTTGAAGCTTTTTCCTGAGATATTTGAATCTACATGTAAGGGTGTCTCACACATTCTCAGGATTTTTTTTCCAAATTTTTTTCAAAACTTTTTTTTAAACTTGACTTTAACTTCACTTTTTTTAACTTGAGCTTTGAGTTAAAGTCTGCTGGTGGCTTGAACATAAGCCTTAACTTTTTTTCCAGATGGCTGAAGGTTCTTGGCAGTCATTTTGACACCTGCTTAGGTGAACTGATGGATCAGTGTGCCTTCCAGTCTATACAGCAATGTGACAGACTTTATAAGTTGGAAAAAAAAAATGCACCAAGCCATAAGATAGCCACTTCAACATGAACCTTTACTCATATACTGTGTCTGTGAAACGTCTTAGAATACGATTAAAAGTATTACATGTCCCACACCTGGTGGTGGCTTGTGTGTATACACTCTTGTGTGCTACAGATTAGATAGTCAGGCAGCTTTGCAAGAGCCGTCTTATTTTTGTCCTTGCCTTGTAATTTGTTGTTGCTGCACCAGGAACGAGCTTCTCAGGTCAGATACTGAAACATAATATGCTAGACACACCCTCTCCAGCTAGAGATGACCTTCCCAGTCCTCCACATTCTAATCAGCCGTGGCCAATTTGAATCACCAGAAGAGGGAGACGGGCAGGTTTAGTAATTAACTCATTCATAAATTGAACACAGCTTACAGTAAAGAGGCCAGAGGTCCCACAGGCCTTGTGTGTATGAGCTCTGACTCAGGGGAACGTTGGGTTGGTCTCAGAAGGATAGTTATCAGAAGTGGAGGATCTGCCTGACTGTTGGGTAGCGATAGGAGCGTTAGGGAGGTTCAGTTGTGCAATGGTTATCTGTTTTGCCCATACGGTCGAGTGATCCCGTTGCCTGTGGAAGGTTACTCATTCTTATTTGCATACATTAACAATGAGAGGCACATGGCGGTACAGAATTTTGCATGGCTAACGCTTTGACATTGGATCAACTGTTTGTGTTAGCTGTATGCCTGTCTTATGTGTCTCTTGAGTCAGCTGTTATCTGCAACATTCCCAGCAGCTGTGGTTGAGTTATAACGAAAGTGTCACAGTACAAGCAACAAGAGGCATGACACGTGAAAACAGGAAGATCAGATGAGCGTGCACCGTAGCATAATGCACACTTCACGAACACTGTGCTCTGTAATCTGGATTTGCTGCACCCTAAGCACTAACATGAGCTGGACAAGTGAAGAATTTGGCCTGTGCCCCACGCAGTCTTGAGTAACTAAATGCATGTTCCTCAGCTGCCAACACGTCACCTGCTCCTGCATGACCCAAGGCCCCCCCAACACACACACACACACACACACACACACACACACCCTAGCCTCTGACACCCCCCCCCCCTCCTTCCTCTGCAACCCTGCTGGATTCCCAGGGGGCTTGTGTCTCTGCCCTGTTTAACTGCGTCTATGTAACTTTCATATTCACTTCATACTGACTTAACGGTAGCTCTCACTAAATATGGCTAAAATAGGTTCACACAAAGCCAAATGCATTTTTACAGGGCGGGGCAATTTATGTCCTGGGGGGGGGGGGGGTGATTAAGGGTCTACTGAATTTTGCTCTGCCTCAGGTCTGAATTGCTTGATTGAAGTCATTATTTGGATAGGAAGTCAACTCACCTGGTGTTCCAGTCGCTTAGTAGTTGAAAGGTAACAATAAAACCTACAGGAATCTGGCCCTCAAGGACTGGAATTGCCCATCCCTCCCTTATTATTACAAGGCGAAGTTCAAGAGCGGTCTATTCTGCGGTCGTCGGCCACAGGGAAGAGGGGCAAACCAGACTTTAATGTTACGGCCAGTTTTCAGATGTATCTTTTCTCTATGGTTTCAAAACGTAAATACATGTAATTTTTCTTCAGCTTGTCAGAGAATTTCTGTGTCATATACATGCATTTGCTAATTTTTATATTTTGTACATTTTATAAAATAAAATAATAACCTAATGTGTAATTATCCTCCATCAACAAAACTCTTCGTATAGTTAGGTATTGTTAAGCGACAGAAAGCTTTTGTGGAAGCATGCTTTGACATGACATTTCTATTTTTCATTGAGAATTAGATAGGCAGGCATTCATACCCCTGAAAAAAAACGGAAGAAAGACTTGCTCAAATATGGTATCGCCCAGCTCATTTTGTATCTCTCCAAGTTCACTTTACATGCTGTGACCATTAAAATTCTCTTTTAGTTCATGTAAAGTGTAGTTTTTGGGATACATGGCTGTGCTGGAGACAGAAAGTTTAAGTAAAGACTTAGAAGTAGTGTGCATCAAACAACTTCGCTTTACTCTGTGAGCCATAAAAGATAACCTGAGAAAATATTCTTTGACTAATGTTTTTACAGTGTGTTGAAATAGGAATAGGATTTCCCCTTGAAACAGTCTGTACTGTACCACTTATCTCTTCTTGCACTTTCTGTGTCCCTTGCTCATTTTAACTAGTAGTTTCTTTTCTCACTTCTGCCCTGTACTTCACCACAGCTATTTGCACCTTATCCAGTATGGTTGGAACATCCTTGAACCGGAATACATGGTATCAAATAGCAAGGATTTGATAGAAATACATTGAATTACAGCACACTGGGATTTTGTTAGGGAATGTGTGAGAACTTGGCACCCATGTTTCATCCTCCTAATACATCAATTTCGTGTTTATGAACTGTTAACTCAGAGCTGGGGAAAAAACATGTGGCCAAACCTTTAAGTCCTTTAATGTTTCTTTCTATTCACATGTACTGATTATTGAACTACACACATAATACATTATAACAAATTATGAATGCCATTCATTTTAGTTTGGTTTTCAGAGCCCAGCTTATTAGAATTGTCAGACCACAAGTTAAGTTCATTTACTGAATAATCACTTCAGAGAAAAGAGACCACTAAAAGAAAAAAACTTTTATTTTATTCACAAAACCGTCATTTTACACCAATACAAACTATTGTAAGCTTTCAAATCTTATTGGATCACACGTGGGAAGGTGAGGAAGATGGATGCTGTCTTGCCTGTCTAACTGCTGGGGGCCTGCTGGACCTGCAGAAAAATGTCAAAGTATGTCCTAGCTGGTTCCCTGAGTACCAGGTATCCAAATTGGCCCTACTTTGCACTTTATATGTCATACAAATAATACTTTTTATGTCCTTTTTGAATGTTCTTGTGATGTTCTTTGGCATGCCTAGCATGAGCGGTCCTGATGCTGTGTTTGACATCACTTTCAGTTGTTCATTATCCCTTCTCTTTGCTTTCTGTGGTGCTTAAAAGTCCTTTGAGCTGTTTTAGCCTAGTTGGTCTCTTGTTGAAAGTTGCTTGTGTCCCATGGTCTGCTAGATCAGTCCTCATTTTTGTTAGGCTGAAAGGCACATCCATTTACATTACATTTACATTAATTCATTTGGCAGACGCTTTTGTTCAAAGTGACTTAGAAGTGAGGCAGAGTATAACACAAGCAAAAAAACATAAGGAGTCAACAGTATTAGAAGCGCTGCATGACCAGGTTTCAATGGTTGGCCAGACAAGGTAGACAGACAGTTTAATAGGAAACAGTTTTGAGACATGAGAAATTCCTTTAGGTGTGGTAGTGCTCAGGTGGCAGCAGAAGAGCTGTGTCTTCAGATGTTCCCTGGAGGCAGAATCCAAACAGTTGAAGGCGGAAGTTCTGTCTGGATGGGAATACCACCTTTGGTGATGTGTTCACTTAGAGCAGAAGGTTTATGCAGGGTTCTGTCCTGTTGGCTCTGTTGCATTTGATAAGCTGATGTTATCCCTGATCGGAGATCTCCCTCAACAGTCAGAATAGTGTCCCACCTAGGTCCTGAATGTGTTAAAAGGACATTACTCCTTTGATTTATGGCATAGCTCAACCTCTCTTGATCCCTTGGTGGCTGGCAGGAGAGTGCTGTTATCACTAGAGATTGTCATAAATGCTGTCTACTTTTCATAAGAGCAGGGAAGAAAGTGATGAGTAATCATTTTAGTAAAATTATGAAATGAGATATTAAATGTACACTGCATGATGCTCCCTCCCTATGGTCTTCTCTTCAGCTCTTCACCATTGACCACAACCAGGTGGACTGGCAAATCGCCATGACCAGCCAACGGGTGCTGGGCATCTCCCTTGAGCTGGTGGTTTGCGCCGTTCACCCCATCACCACTTACTGGGGGCCTGAGATGGGGACCCCAGAGCCGGCTATAGACGGGGTCAGGGAAGGCCAGGGGGGGTCTGAGGTCAACTCTTCTGCCCCCCTCTGCTCCTCTGCCAAACACAGGGATGCTCTCCTGGACCCGGAGCTGCTCCTGTCCTGCCTCATGTTCCTGCGCCTCTACCTGGTGCACAGGGCCATCCTCCTCCATAGCAAAGTGCTCCTGAGCGCCTCCTACAGGAGCATAGGCTCGCTCAACAACATTAACTTCACCTTCCGCTTTGTGCTCAAAGTGCTGATGAACAAGTACCCAGGACGCACACTGCTGGTATTCATCCTCTTCTTCTGGCTGAGTGCCTCATGGTTGCTCACACTGTGTGAGAGGTAAGCACGGGCTTCGCCATCACCTCCACCACACGAGTCTTTGGAGATGTTGTCCAGTCAGGATTTTTGTATTTAGGGTTTTCTACTCACAACAGGGGATGATGGTGCACCTTACTTTTAACTTTAAAAACTGCTGTTATTCTTATTCATAACATTCTCCCAATCTCAAGATAACCCTGGTATACTTGAACTGTAGCAAGGCTTCATAACTTTTTTTTTGGTCAAAAATAGACAAAGTCGTGCAGATTCACTGATTGTCAAATTGTCTGTATGGCATATCTTATTTTTGTGGAGCACCCCTTTTTAAAAATCCTCATAAAAATTGTCCAGTTAACTTTTTTATGGGTTTCATTCAATTTATAGAAGTTTAATAAACCCAGTATCTTTTAAAATATATGGTCCTCAAGGATAGTTTTAGTAGTAGAGTTCTTCTCTGCAAGATCCTCTCTGAGGGGATGCTGAGCACTTACACACTCGCCGTGATTAACTTTGTTAGTCATTTCTCCTATTCTGCCAGATTCTAAGAGTTACTGACCTTAGAAACCAGCATGAGGACAACTTCGCAAGGATTAGCCAACTCAGTTCTCATGCCCTGGCCCAGTTCTCCTCAAAGAGATTCACTACACCTTGGCTTCTGATCACTTCACTGTTGATCAACTAGCTACCTTGATTGTGTGGTATCCTGTATGCTGATGGGGGGAAGACTGCGAGCTACATTAATGTCATCCCCAAACCTTTAGTATGCCACTCCTCAAATCTGCTAACCTGTGCTAAATAGTGTTGCCTTTGACAACTGGGTAACACTGTTGACTCTTCCTCCTCTCTCCCCTGCAGGCAGATCCAGGTGAACACAGGCCACATGGGCACTGCTCTCTGGCTCATTGCCATTACATTCCTCACAGTGGGGTACGGGGACGTGTCCCCCCAAACTGTCTGCGGGAAGGTGGTGTGCCTGTTTACTGGAGTCATGGTAATTAGCACTGTATAGAGTAACCAAGGCACGGGATGTATGTGTGATCTGTGAGTCTTTGACTTAGCCTTGTGTGCAGCCGTAACCATTAAACAAGTCTTTTTTCAGCCTCTTTTATAGTCAGTATTGTTCTGTGTTCTGTTGACCTAACCCTCAATTTCATCAGAAAAGGTTACTTAAAAAAAAGCCTGTGGCACTCCATAGTTCTATCGCCCGTGTATTTTTAATATTACAGAATAAAACAATAAAATGTCAAAGCATTTCCTTGTTGGCTCGCTGAGTACCAGGTACCCAAATTGGCCATACTTTGCACTTTGTATGTAATACAAATAACACTTTGTATGTCCTTTTGAATGTTTGAACATTCTGCGTGCCTAGCGGTTAGTGGCTCTGATACTGTGTTTGATATCATTTCCAGCTGTTCATTATCTCTTCTCTTTGCTTCCTGTGGTACATAAAGGCCCTTTGAGGCATTTTAGACTTTGCTCAGTCAAGTTTTGATAGTAGGGTGCTGTATTTGAAACGAATGCAGCAGTTAGTCAAGTTGCATGTTAAAAGAAGGAGTCTGTGGACCAGAGCATTGCACCAGTTCCATTCATATGTTTCATGATACCAAATGCCATGGTAACACAGTCCTCTCTATACTGTGACTACAGAACGGAGAAATGCTCTCATTGAAAGGTTACTTGTTTTAAAATACTGAGATGTATAGATTAAATTCTGAGAAGAAAAAGTTGTATGTCTTTGGTAACCCAAGATTTTTTTCTTACAGTTTTTAGAAGAATAAAGAGGCTATGGAATAAACACCATCAGGACAGATTGATTTCAGCTGAGAGCCACTTAAGAAATTAAGAAAGAATATTTAAGAAAATCAAACACGTTCATATTTTGAAGAATTACATTACATTACTTCATTCAGCAGATGCTCTTACCCAGAGCGACTTGCAAATAAGTGTATCCCAAAGAGGGAGTGTACTAAAGAAAGCCCCCAATACGCAGCCCTTGGCATTGACAGATCTGAAAAATACCTCGACCTGGTGCGTGTTGAGGGGAGATAAGGAACGAGAACGAGACAGAGGTTTGGGAACGGACGGGAGTGTTATAAATCCACATTGCCAAGCGCAGGTGCTAGTGAGAGAGGAGAACAGAGAGGGAGTGAAGGAGAGGTCTGCGGAGGGCGTGTTCGGGCTGGCTGCATCCCGACCTGGCTTCCTGCCTCACCTCTGCTCTGTCCGTTTCCGATCGGAGCAGATAAGCCGGGGCGAGTCACAAGACAGAGCGGGGAGGGAGCCAGGCGGAGACACCTCCCTGATACAGTGGAAAATAAGCCTTCACTCCTCTTTCTCTCCTTCTGTTTTTATAAGCTTTCCCCTTTTTTAAGGGAAAACTTTCCACCATTTCCATTTTTAGGTGGTTTATAGCATTTGGCATTGCTGCAGTAGGAGGGTGTGCCAACCTGTGCCCATGACTTAGAAAAATTTCCTATTCCCAGTGCATTTCCTTTCCCCCTCTCATAGCCACAGGCTTTTGACAGACTTTTGTTCTTCAAAACTGTCACAGTGCTCACACCTGTTATTAGATCATAGCACCAATACCATTTCTTAGATGTAGTGTCGCTAATTCAACAAACCAATACCTCCGGACATCGGTTTTGAAGTGTGCTGCTCTTGTCAGTGTGATGCACCTCGAAGCTGGGGACAATGTGCCATGCTGCGTACATCATGAAACATGTCCCCAAACTACAAAATGGACAAATGTCTGTTTCCTCTATTACTTGTTGACATAGGATGAGGGTACTCTGGCAATGTGATACTGTAATGAGTTATGCAAAGAGTGTGTGTGTGTGTGTGTGTGAGAGTGTGTGTGTGTATGATGATTCAGCGATCCATCATAGCCTTTACTATATCTTAACGTGTAGGCCCAGGATTTACATGTTGCAATGAACAGCAGGCTAGCTTTCTCTGCATACTGATTTGTTTATATTTTCTTAAATGAACCTTGTTCTTACCCTCTCCCTCTCTTTTGTTAATGCTAACGGAAAGGAGGACAGGTAAAGATGTGTCTGTCTGAGTTCTGAATGCCACCTACCTTGGGTTTTTGTATATGTTTCTAGCAGGTGTGAAGCATGAAGGTGCACTTTTATTTAGTGTTTGAAAATTCAGCCTGAGATAAAGTATTCACAATCTCTTTGGGGTATTGTATTCTAATGCAATTCATTATGCAATATGTAGCTCACATAAGAGAAATTATTGACAGACAAATGTACGTATGAATGATCTATGTCAGTTTAAAAATATACCATGGCATGCTTTTGTCAAATACATTTCTCTCAATACATCTCTTTTTCTCTCAACAAAAGTTACAGCCTTTTGGCTGGTTTTTGCCCAATCCTTGTGTGAAAGTGTTTTTCTACAAGTCATGGTGAATCAACTTGTAGACAATGTGAACATCCACTGTCTATGTCTGAAGTTCTCCAAATAGTACTGATAATGTTATGCAATGGAAAACCACCCAAAAATCCCTTTTTCACAAATTGTGAAAGAGTGGAATGCTCAAAAATATAATACAGAAATGGATTTGATACTACCTAAAATATTAGTGAAGGATAGTGTTAGTGAAGTATTGCAAATTTTTTAAGCAGTGTAAAGAAATTTTTTGCTTTCTGCTGTTGTTTTCCGAGAAGGCTATTATTCTCGGTCACCCTGAGGTGAGGATTGCAGCAAATCTTTTGCCCAAGGTTGCTGGAGTCTCCCAAACCATATCATTTGTATCCACGCTTGTATCCATCATAGTGCAACATTTGTTGTCATTCCTAGTTTTGTGATTTGAGACAGACTGTGTTAAAGTAGTATAGGGAGAACAGAAGAGATCTCCTTGATGTCCAAAACATTGAGGATTTGGTGTTTTTAATTTCAGGGCGTGGCCTGCACTGCCATGCTGGTGGCAGTCATGACGAAGAGACTGGCACTGAACAAAGGGGAGAAACATGTACATTACTTCATGATGGACATCCAGATCTCCAAACGGGTGAGACATTGCACAGGTCACCTGCCAGTCGTGTTCTTGTATTTACGTGTTTTCGATTTGAGATGCTTCTGGGTTTTCCTCCTTGAGAATCCATAATCCTTGAGAATCCTGCTGTTATTGCTCTAAATGAAGGCAAAGAACCATGTGCTCAAGATACTCTTTATTTCACAATTTAAAGACTTGAAAAGCATCCTTGTGGAACAGGGTTGTCTGCCGTTGATTTCAGTTACCCCTAAATGGACCGATTTGCTTGTCTTCTTGGATCTCAGTGTTGGGAAAAGTACTCTCTTGTTTTTAACATGAAAGCGCTGACATACTGATTGGAGCCAAATCTCAAAAATCTCAAAAACATAATAGGAGAAGATAGAAAAAACATGTAGTCTCCAGGAAAATAGCAATCAGTCCAGCATTATGAACAGAGAGGCGTAGGCCCGCAGCGAGGATGCTTCATATTGCAGAAGAAAAACAATAAGTATGACAAAAAGGATGAGACATCCTGGCTGGAAACAGTAATATTTTCCGCATGGCACGCGTGTTATGGTTGGGTGTCTTTTTATAATATTATTTTTTCCTTAAATAGGGCATTCCAAAGGGCACGATAGTGTGGGAAAAGGCGTGGAGGGGGGGGCTTGGTGGTGGCACTTGCCAATCTCTTTATAGCCTGGAGAAGGCGTCAAAAAGAGGAAACAATTGTGTCTGTGTCAGGAAAAGGACGTGTTTCTGTGCTGGACTGAGTTGGGTCGGAAAGGAAACTGAACGCGTTGATGTGTGCAAGTGTGAGTGTGTGTGTGTGTGTGTGTGTGTGTGTGTGTGTGTGTGTGCATGTTGCCGTAAGGGAGGAGGTGGGGGCACACTGTGTTGTGAGCTCGAACAGGATCCATCTGTTTGCTTATCTGGAGGAAGGAGGAGAGCACTGAAAATAAATGCGCATGGCGGAAGATGCTATCACATTTTCCATTCATGAAAATAGAAAAAGGGGACATGTGTTCTTTGAGTGCGTAGCCCCCTCATCTGAATGGGCATTATCCAAGGCAGGGCCCTTCTAGACTGACCAGCAATCCAGCCGCATACAGCGCCATATCAGATCATACCAGCTGTCCAGTATAACTAGCCCAACTGGTCAAGAAAGCCCTACCTTATAGAAACAATGGATTGAAAAAGAAATTGCTATGGTCAAAAGATACAAATTCAGGGCTCCCAGGAGTCTCAGTCTGCAAGATGCTCATATCGTGTGCAGGGTCAGCTCTGTGACCTGGGTGTGACACTGGCCATGTCATCTGCAGACAGTGACCGGGAGCCCAGTGCAGCAGAACAAACTGTTTTAATTCTGCCTAGGGTAGGGCTGACTAGGTTGGCCAGGGTTTCCTCGACTCATTGCTCCCAGGCACCCTGCAATTAGTCAGGAGCCTGTGAGTTGCTCAGACACCTTCAGTAAAATCACAGTTATCCTCCAATGAGCTCCCGCTCCACTGTGGTGCGTTTTGTGGCTGAGTGCGAAAAATAGCTGGTGTCTAGCCTGCGAGTGCCTCGGAGCATCCTACATCAGGTATGACTAAAGGGAAAAAAACCTAACGCCACATACGGGGGATAGCCGTTATTGCGCTAAAAATAGCTATGCGATATATCGCACAACCCTACCTTGGAGGATTTGTTTAGTTACAGCGTTCCTGCATGACAGAGCCTGCTATGGTGAGACAACTGTAATGTAAAACAGTGGTGCATTAAGTGGAAAAAAACATTAACAAAAAAGACATGAATTGTTATGTAGCGATGCAGGCAGGTGCCATGCCAGTGCCAGTAGTTGGACGGCCTCCCGCGACTGAGGCCCATTGCATCAGCTTCATGTGTCATTGCATCACTCAGCGACCTGACGGGCAGCGCTTTGAAGTGCCACACTCTCCCCCCGCCCCCGCTGTCTCCCTGACGATCGCCTCGCTTTCGATGGAGGGTGAAGGCTGCCGGCAAACGGTCACTTCCTGCCGCAGGGCGCATCCTTGTCGGTCCACCCCCCCCCAGGCTGCTGTCTGTCGCCATCTCTGATTTACGCTGGCGGGAACAAGGGAAGACATCTGGACGAGTCTCCCGGAGGCTGTCTAATAATAATGCCCTTATAATAGTGAGGGTGACATCATCATCAGCAGAGGCGGGCCATGATGTTGCCCTCTGTCAGAAGAAGTGAGGGATAGAATCAAAACAACTAGAGAAATGGGAAGTTCAAAATTCTTCTGACCCAAATACAACTTATTATTGCTGTGGTCATGCTTAAGTTGTGCAGTGATAAAGTATTAAGCCGTTTGTGCTTTGATAAAATACATAAACATAACACCACATAAAGACACCACAGTTGATATTGCCCTCATTCTTTTTTGATGTTGAATATTTTAATTTGTGAAAAGTATGTTGGAATACATTTGCAATTAATTATTTTCACACGGCACAGATGCATTCTGGCACATCTGGTGTGAACTGGAGCAGAGTACAGTGAACAGACACAGTGTCTTTTATTTAGTGTTTGAAAATTCTCAACAAAAGTTACAGCCTTTTGGTTGGTTTTTGCCCAATCCTTGTGTGAAAGTGTTTTTCTACAAGTCATGGTGAATCAACTTGTAGACAATGTGAACATCCACTGTCTATGTCTGAAGTTCCTTTTTTAGTTAACAAATGGATGGCATTTAACTGGAGTTGGAAATTCATGTTTTCTGGAAAAAGGCAATATTATTTTGCAAATGAACTCCAGGGAAAGTGATTAGTTGGCCGCACCAAGCACGTTTTAAGCCATTGGCCCTCTGCAGTGTTGATTAGCGAATTCTTAGTACATCCATTGTCTTTCCCTGGGTGTTGCTTCCTTCGAGACCCGTCCTAATCTGTGCATGTACTGCAGATCCGCCATGCTGCAGCCAACGTGCTGAGGGAATGCTGGCTACTGCACCGCACCAACCTGGGCAAGAGGAACTTTGGGGAGCACCGGCGACACCAGAGGAGCCTGCTGGAGGCTATCCGAATGTGAGTGCAGCGGGAGCGTGTGTGCGTGCGCTTATGCTTGAGTGTGAACGCGCGAGTGTGTGTTTGAATATACATGCTTACGTGGGTGCGTGCATTTTTTTTTTGTGTGGGCTTTTTCCCGTAATATCACCCCACAATCTGTTTAGATTTCCCAGTTAAATTAAAGGATATGGTGCTCCGTGACTAAGGAGAGCAACACTAGCCCTGCTTTAAAGAATGTCACAGACATCCTTTACACGAAAATTCCCTTCTGCATGCCTACTGTCATGGTTGGAACAACACCGTGGTGTCTTGGCCCCTTCCTGTTTTTCCCACCTTGGCTGACTAACTCCCTCATCAGCCAACTCCCAAGATAGTCCCTGCACACTCACCCACATCGCTGACTGCATTTTACCACCACACCCCAGCCTTTGAAATATTTACATCTGATTTCCTTGCATGGATTCACATCAGCAATGCTGACTAATGGGGTAATTCAACTGATGTGCAGAGAGGCTGGAGCCTTAACTTTCTAGAGACACATTTAAGGCATTGTTTTTCCCATGCCTTTTTTAAATACCATCCTGAAATAGCACTTTGAGTTGATTGATTGATTTAACTGGCCCCTGCATTCAGGATGTGAGTTAAAGGACGAGTGTTTGATCTCATACAGACATACAGTACATTTTCTTGGGCCCACTTTCAACCCCACAGCAAAGTGCTATATCCTTGACCTGGAGCAAAGAGCTTCATTCAATGTGACATGTTTCCATTCGAATCAAGTGCAGTTTTTAAAATTTCTGACAGCATGAAATCAACATTAGGAAATTACTGTCATAAAACAGAAGTCTGTATGGTTAAAAATTGGCTGTGAAAGAAAACCTTTGAGAAATATTTCTTATACCTCTGATTTCTCAGGTCTACTTTGGAGGCCTACTCAAGATGCAACAAATTATACAAGAAGTACAGCCAAGAAAGTCTGACAGCCATGGACCTATGTTCCTATGAAGTTTAGTTCATTACTTTAACCAGAGGATTTTCAAAGCTGAGTTGAAGTGTTTTTCTTCACAGACCAAAATTTTTCATAATTAAAGACAGCGGAAGTCATCACATTCTTTTTCTCTACCTGCATCATGAAGCATAATAGATTGGTCTTTTAGTTTAATGGTGGATTCCTATGCTGGTAGGGTACAAATTACAAAAGACCACAACTAGGTATCAAAAATAAGTGCTTTTATTTAATGTAGGTATGTGTATCACTGTAAACAGTGATCTGTATTCCCTGCATGTAGGTCTGGTAGTTGCAAAATGAAAGTGAGACAGTGGCATCTATCTGTTGTATCTATCCTTCTGTTGTATCCTATTGAGCAAACTAAGTTGAAAGCAGCACACTTTGCTGACACTAAATTCAATGGATGAGCAGGTGAGCAAAGTACTGTACACTGTACACTGCTGCTGTTTTTTGGCATATGTGACCACCTGTTCTGTCCTAACAGATAGAGGGTGCTAACTGCAGGGGTGTTGCGAGTGACTTGATTAGATAAGATTGTGTATAGAATGGATTTAGAGAGGATGGAAGAATGGATGATCTTGTACCAAAAAAAAAAAACAGAAAAGAAACCAACTGTATGTTCAAGCCTTATGTAGGAGGCAAGCTTCATCAAAAGATGGGAATACAACAAACCTCCACTCTCTATGAAGAATCATTCTTATTACCATCTTCTCTGCTTGTATGAATGGGATCTGGTATAGCAGTGACACCTCGACATCACAAATAATATATCTGCACCTCACCATTACTTACGTCACTTAAATGACTTAGCCGAGACACAACAGAAATCACTCCAGCCCGGCCATTTACACTAAAGAGAAGGAGTCAGTGACAGCAGGGGCCATGCAGAAGACACCATTGACTTTTATGGAATATGACTGCTTTTTTTAAACCAAGTGAAAATCAGATGTTGGTGTAGTCAAGTTATCTGATAGACACACACTTCCACTGCAGGTTCTAAAACTGAGAGGCTCTGTAAGCTTAGCCCACAAATAATTAATAATTCTGTTTGTGCAAGGCCACTGACAGTGTAGATTTCCTGATTTTAGTCTCTGTCTAGAAGGAATTGAGACGTCAAGGGGATTTCCAGTGCTCATGCTAGAAGTCTGTAATTATGAAGAGATTCAGTGATTAACTGTTATAAGCAGGGATGAAAGTGTCTGAATGAGGCAGGTCTGGCACATGGCTGGTAAGCGAGTTTAGTGCAAGAGTGGAAAATGAATCCAAGAAATTCTCGCCATCACAGCGTGTGTCCTATCTGACAAAAGATCGTTTTCGCCTCTGCTGTTTACAATATTTACTTCCACCTTCCTGCCTGGTGAGGGGATGATTGTTAAAGGGGTGTGAGTGTGTTTTGGGACGGGGGAGGGGGTAGGTCATGGTCCTTTGACACTGACTCTTTAAAGGCTGTGAAAAATAGGAAGTGCAGATGTGTGAATGTGCAAAACTGCATCCAGCATAATGAAGCAAGAATGCACAGCCGGGTCTCCAAAATATTCAGCCTGTTCACTTGCATCAGGGTGGAGGGTTTTGACTTCCTGTTGTACAGTTACCAGACTCACTAAAAATACACTAAGGAAAGTAATCAAGGAGAGTCTGTTCCAGCACCTATTCCAGGAGAGCCTGACTCCACTACACCATTATTAGAGGAATCATAAAGAACTTAAAAAAAATTTTGTGTTGCACAAGCACTTCTTTACCAGTTGTGTGCCTTTTCTTTGGCTGGAACGCCAACACCAGGCCCCATAAATTGGACTTACAGAAAGTCTGCTGTGCTGGAGCAGTTGCTGGAAGCCCCCTGCAATGGCCATTTCCTCTTTCTATTTGGGGAGCTGTAGGTTTTGTCCATTTATGTTTCAAAATATGGAACATAGGTAGACTAAACAGTTTCCACTGCTCTTACCCAGGTTATGGCTTTTATTCTTATTTATTCGCTGAGCCAATACCTAGCCTCCAAAGCAAGTTACAGTGCTTACACAGTGAATCCTGCATGGCAGCTATACAGCTGCGGTTTTCTTGGCCCCACCCAGGCATCGTAGGTTTTGCCCTCAGGTTCTGAGCTGTGATTTAACCAATATTCCACAGTGCTCCTCTCATCCAACACACAGAGGCTGCATACTGCCACCCTATGGGAACAGACAGAGGGTTTGAGTGTTACGGGGGAATCTGAGAATAGGATTCACTAGTCTTTATCTCCGTTTGCACAGATTTCGCTACCTCCGGCTCAAACAGAGGAAGCTGCGAGACTATGCCAGTGAGATGGTGGACCTCTCCAAGGTGAGACACGTGTCACAGGGCTCTGGGTAGACAGTGTTATCAGGAACTGGGCAAAATGGCCCTGTTTCTGGAAATACTCCAGCCTTGGTACTTTGCACGGCTCTTCAAGAATCCAGAACAATTTCTGAGTATCCCTTTGTACCTATCTCTTTACTTTTTACATGTGCCCTTTATTCATAATTGTACAGTTGATTATCAGATAAAATGGAGATACCACTTTTCCCAGTGTGGTAGCTCAAGGTCAAGCTCATACCGTTGAAGATACAATGAGGAAGTGTTTGCTTGTTCGCAATCTGTGCAGGACGACCGACTGCCGCGAAAACGTAGATATAAAAAAACGCAGAATTTAAAAGCTTTGAAACGGAAACAGAATGTTGTGTTCCTGAGCGCATGCGTGTTCATTCAGATGCAAATGATCATGTGTGACCTGAGCGCCAACTGGAACAACTCGTACCGTGAGCTGGAGCAGCGCATCATCTCCATGGAGCAGAAGCTGGACGAGCTGGGCCGCTGCTTAAACCACACCTCTGAGATGCTGGCGCTCGCCGTCCATCGGTACGGCGCAGACAACAGGTAAAGGCGTCTGCCGCCACATGAAATCGCCCAGTCACGATGCTAGCGTTGACGTACAAGGCAGGGTGTCCATTCATATGTGTGTATCATTACATAGCTAGGAGGGCAGCAGTGTAGCAGTGTAGTAGGATAGAGCAGGGCTCATAACCAAAAGGTTGCTGGTTCGATTTCCCGCTGGAGCACTGCTGCTGTACCTTTTGGCAAGGTACTTCACCCAGTAAATATCCAACTGTACAAATGGATAACATGTAAAAACTGTAACTGACGTATGTTGCTCTGGATAAAATGCTAAATATTATTATTATATGCTAAAATGTCCATATTGTCTGCTAAAATTACAATAATATATGTAATGTAGATAACTTAGGACAATTAAATGACAGGTAAATACTATATTAATTGTTCATTGTTAGAATGGTTTTGCCCATGGCTGCTGTACACTTTGTCTCCATTTGTTCATCATTGAAAATCCTGAGCCCACAGTGCCAGACAGTATTATCTGGTGCGCATAGTTAATTAACAGTCAGACACATCAGTGCATCTGATGCTGGGAAACAGGAGACACAGTGACGAAACAGGCCCACGCCAGACTTGTTTCATGTTGGCTTTTATCTTCCTCTTCCCCTCTACAGGTGACTCGTGCTCTCAGAGAGATGGGGTGGAAGCCCAGGTATTTGTCAAAAATTTCAATTCTGCCTGGAAATGGAGTTGCTCTTCCCGAACTGCACTTTGACTGCCTCACCGTCAGAAGGCAGACAACTATCCTGATACATTTTTTATACAAAAATCAACGCCCGAGTGGACATTTATGAACTGATGCACCATGGATAAAGCATCTAGAAACAGAACAGATCCTTTTTGATATGGACAAACTGCATTTTTCTTTGCTTTATTTATGTACAGTATATGTAAAACAACAGTGCATTTATCATCTCTGTCAAGGGCTTAAGGGTTCAAGTTTTCTTACCTTAAGGGTTCAAGCATTATTTCTGAATAGCTGTATCTAACTTTTAATTTCTTGATTTATGTGCAAGTTTTAGCCTCTTGACAGCTCTCAGGGGTTAAAGGTTATTTTCCATGGCAAGATGTGTGCAGTGGAAAAATTCACTACAAAATGAAGGGAGACATTGACAGAGAAAGGAACTTTGATGTGCCAGTTCAAGGAAACGTCAATCAAATGCACTTTTTGGCAGCCACTAACAGTTTTTTGCATTATAAGCCCCTAACTGCCTCTAAGAATATCTGATGTGCAAACTCAACAACTAGGTCTGTGCATTATTGGCAATAAGTAGTCAAGACTTTCTGACGTAAAGTAATGAGAAGGTAATTAGAAAGTTCGATCTGACACCAGTTGTCTTCCTGCTCTCATACGGATTGGTTCAAGAAATGTCCACAAATACGAAGCACGTCACACATTTTGAATGATTTTCACTCCACCTTCCTTTAAATATAAGAGCAGTGCATTACATCAACACAGTGGTAAAATGGAAAATAAAAATGATTTGGGATGCTCTGAGATTATTGCATGGAGCAGAGGAGTGCACGTTTTGCACGGCCAGGATTAGGTGGTGAATGAGGCCAAGCACGAGTACTCAGAACTGAGAAGGGAGGGATTATGGGAAACGAGAGAAATTAAAACTGCCTGCCATGGTCGCGTTAATCAACCCATTTCCGTAAAACTAAAGATTTCATGAAAATGGTTACATTTCATCCTGAATTCTAATATTGTTCTGATATTCAGATATTCTGTTGACATCCTGATATTTTAATGTAGTATTTATAATAGTTTCGTATTCAACTCACAGATATAACTTGCACCTTTTTACTGTGTAAGGGCCTACTAAAGATGGAATGCACATCAGTACTGATGAGAAAGAGTGAGAGGAACTCGCTGATCTGAACATTCATAGTGTTTTGCTGGGGAGATGAAAGTCAGCACATAGTATCTGAACTCATTATATATTATTTTACAGCGTTCTCACTTTCCCTGATACAGGAGCCTTGTTCCCTGCATACGAGAGCACAGCTGGCGATGTTACAGGAAGTGCACACTTGAAGAGAGGTTTAGGGTACACGAAAGTGGTCTGCAACCCATCTTTGTTTACGCAACACTGCACATGACATTAGGCTGGCGAATATCAGTTTGGTAGATCGCTTGAGTGGTATCTATAATGAGGATATTGTATGAATGCACTTTCGGCTTAGCTGAGGCTCACTGGAGTGATGTATTTGTCTTAGCACTGCTGCCTGGATTTAAAGAGATGCTCTCACCCTGAACATTTCCCCGTTCTTCACTGCCAGCCTTCCAAAGAGCGGGTTTAGAGACCTAAACGCGAATGCAGACAAGGTTTCCTCCAAGCCTGGTTTAAATGCCTATGTTCATAAATGCCGTTCCACTGGACCTTACAGGAGGCAATAAATTCATTACAGCATTTTCAGTGAGAAGTATACTAGGGTCAGCTTGCTGCTGGACACCTTTATGCAGATGGAGAATTTAGTCTCCACAGTATGGCCAAACAGGCCACATACCCTTGACATGATGGCTTTTATTTCTGTGTAGGCAATCACATAGAGTACAGAGCAATTCTCAAAGCACACTTGAAACTCACTTAGCAGTTTTCTTGTGGAGCAATAGCTCCCTCTTGTGGAGGCGAGTGCATAGTGATCTGTGCATTTTCAGTAAAGGAGAACTGCCACATACCGTTACCCATGCATTGTCTGATGAGCTTTTTTTTGATGACTTTGGGAGTAAAAACAATGAATATATTACAAGCCAAAATGAGTGAAGCTTTGAGCCTCACTCTAATCAAAGACATGACATCTAGTCTGAGTACTTACAGATATTTACCGACACAGATTAGCAATTAAGAGTGTTAGCAAGATTGTGCTAACTTTTAGTACCAGCTTTGATATTTGCGATTTGTGGTTCCAATCAAATGAACTGAAATCCTGCTGCCATCAGGTGAGGCCAATGGGCAAATTTTGCTTCAGTTTCACACTCTGCTCACCTGCACCTGCTCTCCCAATGTCCAAATCATGTGACAACAGGTATTTGCAAAATTACATCAACTGGAGTTTTTTTTTCTTAAATGACCTAAAATAAACTGGACTTCTAACTAGGAGGCTGTTTGCTGCAGATACGTATATAGTTGCTATTCCACAAGCATCAGTTTGTTTTTATTTTTATTGGGATGTTGCATGTCTGTTATTGTGAAAGCAGCCCAGAAAAAGGATTCTGCTCAGCAGCAATAATTGAAGACGTTTACAGCATTACTTTTGCACATGAACTATATGCAGTGTAAATATCCATTCTAGTTTTCCAAATGATTAAAGCCCATTGATTAAACAAACTGTCTACTTTCCTTTTTACGATCACACAACTCCCCTGAAACAAATCTTGCTTGTGACTTATAAACATCCATGATATCAATAATAAAAAAAATCATACTCGGAGTGAAGTACCAAGATGAAAATGACCAATCAATGTGAATGGTTGTATAAAACCGCACCAGTCTTGATTTTTTGGATTTGCTAGTGTTATTTTGGTTCATGGCACATCAACATTTAAAGTACAGAAAAAAGTTTCATGTCTTTTAAATATTTCAATTTATACTACCACAAAAGAAAGAGAAGAAGAACAAAAAAAAAAAAAAAAAAACAACCTAAAGGTCCAATGCAATACGGTAGTTTAGGTCCACTCACACTCACACTCACACTCATACGCTCACACACCAACCCTCCCCTGCCACAGAAGAGCGGTCATGACCTGACAGGCAGTGCGACTGATGGAGCAGTGGGGAAGGGGTTTTAAGTCTGCTTCAGTCTTCTGGGGTTTTTCAGTTTGTGCCACAGAAAGGCAGTGGGTCTCTGAAAGCGCTGACCGCAGTCACAGGAGAAAGGTGCCTGGCAGCCCTTTCTGGGCCTCGCCTTCTTCCTCCTCCTCCTCTTTCCCTCCCGGCCCTGTTTGTGCCGCGCCAGGCATCGGGCGCCCGTGAAAGTCTCACCACACGGGGCGCAGACAAAACGCGTGGCCTCGGCGTGCTGGATGTGGTGGCGGAGGAGGTGCAGCCGGCGCTGGAAGGCTCGGCCGCAGTGGCAGCGGTGCTGCCGGGAGCCGCGGTGCAAGTAGCGGTGACGCACCCCCAGCGACGGTTGCCTGGAGACCGCCCCGCACTGCCGGCACAGGAAGACACTCTTGGATCGCCAGCTCTTGTTCAGCCGCTGCTGCAGGGCCAGCTCTTGGCTACGGTTGACAAACAAGCCCAGGATTTTCAGAGGCTCTGGGGCTGGGGAAGATGTCTGGGCAGGACCTGGGGCAGTAATGGGTGTCAGGGCAGGGGAATTAGGATCGGCAGGGTCTGAGGGAGCAGGGGGCGTGGGGGTAGGGACAGTGACAGGAATTGGGCCAGGGCCTGGGGGCTGGGCAGTCAGCAGTGGAGATCTGATAAGCGTCTGTGGTTGGATGATGCCCCCCATTAAAAGGTTGGTTAGCTGCACGGAAGGAGCGCCTTGAGATGGATTCAGAGTCTTTGCCTGAGTGGGAACGGACAATCTCACAGGCTGTGTCTGCGAGAGCGTCTGTGTCGGGAAAGTGAGCCCCTGGGACTGGAGGACCACACGCGTGACCCTTCCCGAGGCACTGCTGCCGTTGAACACCACCGTGGCCATTATGGGCCTGGGGCCTGACTGAGAGGGGGCGTTAGAACTTGTCAGCACGATCCCTGGCAGTGAAAAGCTGGGGCTGCTGGAGACTGACAGAGGGGACACCACCGTGGTGCTCTGAGTGGCGCAGGGGACAGCCATCTGGGTAACCTTCATGACTCCGCCGTTAGGTCCCTGACTCGGGGTAGATGAGGCGAGGAGGCCGCTGGTGGTGGGTAGCGTGACGGCACTAGGAGCAGCAGGTGGAGGGGCGGCGGATGCCTGAACATTGGTGGCCACAGTGACGGTCCCTGGGATCGGGGTCGGGGCGCTCGAGGAGGTGGCAGAGGCGGCTTTTGAGGCGGCCTTCTTGGGGCAGTGGTGGCGCCTGTAGGTGACCTGCTCGGGGAAGACCTCGCGGCAGCCGTCGCAGGCGTACATACGGGAGGGCTTCACAGGGGCTTGGGTCACGGCCTTGTGGTCCTCCGTGGCAGTCTTGCTGGGGAAATGGGCAGTGGTGACCGCAGAGACGGCCGTCTTCTGTCTCTCACAGATCTGAAGGTGCTGGAGCAGGTTGCGCTGTTCCTGGCTGCGGTGTGGACACTTGGTTACTTCGCCAATGACTGGCAACTCCTGGCTGGCCCCTGCCCTGCTCTGCTTCCTGGCCCCCATAACCCCCCTGGACCTGGTCCTCTTCTTCCGGCGCTTGCGAGGGCTGTAGGAGGAGCCGCTAGAGTTGCCGCTGCTGAATGACTCAGAGGAGACGTCTGACACTCTGTCTGGATCAAAGTCGGAGTCCTCAGCTGGAGTGGAGTCGCTTTTCTCCTCCTCCTCCTGGTGATCCGCCTCCTCGTCCTCCTCCTCCTCGATCGGTTCTCCCTCCCACGGAGCTGCCTCACCGTCAGGGTCCATGCTCTCCTGCTTGATCCAGGCGCTCGAGTCTGGGGAGGCCATGGAGTCAGGAAGCGGGGCGATCCACGAGGACATGTCGGGCTCGATGTCCTCATTAGCCTCCCCCCCGGCCTCCTCCTCCTCCTCCTCCTCCTTCTCCACTTCCCCTTCCCCATCCTCCTCCCCCTCTTCCTCCTTCTCCGCCCCATCCCTTTCTCCTCCTTTCGCCTCTGTCTCCAGTCTCTGGTCCACACTGCGGAACACAAAGAACTGGATCTTCTTCTGGTGAGCGCTCTCTGGCAGGCTGTCACGGGGGAACACTTTTGTGAGTGTCTTGGTGTGGCGGACACGTAGGGCATAGGTGGTGGAGACCTTACCGTTGCCTGTGGCAACTGTTCTGTTATTATATGCGTGGTCTTTAGCCACCACCCCAGGTAGGCAACTCTCTGAGGGGAGCATCTGCAGGGAGCTTTTTTTCTTCAAGGGCCTCAGATACCGCATGGGAGAGTCAGCAGGTAACACCTGCTCTTCCACATCGCCATCCTGTTGGACTACGGGCGCGGGGGGGGCGGGACAGGTCTCAGCCTCCTTCTCCAGCGTCCGCGACGGGCTGGTCCCCGAGACGGGCGGGTCACTGAGGTCCGTGTGCTTCCCCAGGTGCTCGTTGAGGTCCCACTTGCTGTCGAAGGGCAGGCGGCAGGTGGTGCAGAAGAGACGGACGTTGTTGTGGACGTTGTTGAGGTGCATGCTGAGCGACACCACCCGGCGGAACGTCACGTGGCACAGGTTGCAGCAAACGTGCGCCTCGTGCTTGCGGAAGTGGCCCATCAGCAGCTCCAGCGACTTGAAGCGCTCACCGCACTCCCAGCACAGGCAGTCATCCTTCAGGTGGCCCGTCCACACGTCGCTGTCCCTGGCCCGGGTGACATTCGGGCCCGAGGCGCACAGCCTGCTCCCCGCGGCCTCCGCCTCGGCCTCGTCCTCATCCTCGCTCGAGTCATCCGGGTAACAGAGCTCCCTCCTGGATCTGCTGAGCATATCCTGACCGACAGAGAGAGAGAGAAAATGAGAGGGATTCTCACAATCACAATCTTAACACTCATAAAATCACAGTATTATTTATTTGCTTGTAAATTAGTTTACACTCTTACACGTACCCTTTACCACTTTTATGAAACTGACTCCCATTTGCTGTAATTCATGTCTACTACAGTCATCCTGCATCTATCTTTATTCAAAATGGGATTCTAGTTCAACAGAGGTCAAATAGCTCAAAGACCACTCCACACTGCAGGTAAATCACCAGAGTGGAAAAGAGGAAGAACAAGGGGTGTTGTTTGTATTCCACTTATAGCCAAGATGAAATATCTCCTTCCTGTTTTTTGAACCACTGGAACTAACACTAATGTGTAAAGGCATCAGATGACCATGCACTGTGCACCCACAACTCTACGCAGACCTGCACAGTGAGAGAAAAAAAGACTGTAACTCATGTGAGTAGCATACATCATTGATGCTACTATGTCGTAAGTCTGATCAAATTTGGCTGCCACTCACGATGGAGGATTGTGAGGTCACGTTGTCCACGTCTGCGTTCAGCTCCACTTCTGCCCCAACCTCATCCTGCATCACTACCTCCTCGGCAACCATGTCCATCGGCAGGGCCATCTCCATGGCCATGCCTGTCTCATAAAAGGTCGCAATGTCCGTTTCCTTCGGTCTGCAACCTGTACAAAAATACACGTTTGACTTCAATGTGAAACGCATCATGACCAAATGCAGCTTATCTTTCAAAAACTGTAAGAGTTTAAATGACAAAAAAGGTGTAACTCTACTTATCCTTGGTCATCTTCTGCCAAGTCACTATCTCACCATTAAAACCAGGCACAAAACAAAGAGGACAAAGAACAAACAGGACAAAGAGGATATCGTCTCATGACCCTTGTCTCACTTGAATTTGAATCCTTTGCTGTTTAAATGAGTCTAGGGGGTGGATGACATATTTTTAACTGCATTCAAAACCAGTAAGTAAAGCATATCTATTGACAGGCCGGAGAAAAGGATATCACTACAGACTTCCCATAATTTCTCTTGGCCTGTAATTATCAAGGACTCATTAGATACAGAGTACATTACTGTGCAGTAATTTTAGTGATATCAAGAGAAGCATGTCAGAATAAGGTAAGGGGTGTAATTAATGAACTCCACTGATGACAAAACCAGGGACTCAGAAAAAAAGCCAAGCAGATCAACAGAGTTAGTGTGCAAATAAACACAACCTAACTAGAAATATCAAAATATCAAAATTACAAAATGAAGGGACCACAACGAAAAGACTGTGTTTCTTTTCACCAGCAATTTTCCTCAGTCTAGTAATGCCATCCACTTGAGGTTGACTGTGAATCAAAGGGGCAAGGGTGTGAGATTGGAAATTACATGCGTTTAGTCTGCCCCTAGTGTGTTCCTTTCAATTTGCTTTGATATTAAATGAAAAGATATAAACCAACACACATACCTAACTACACCATAAATCTCTGTCATCTTCCTACTTCTTCAGCTGAGACACTTTTTTTGCCTCAAAATGTTCCATCATAGATCACACTGATATATCAACTGTATCAGAAACATAGAGCAATAATACAAGTAAAGCCGGAATTTAAGGAAAGCAGCGCTAAAAGAAAACAGCGACACAGTGTCTCACAATGATCCTTAATGGCACCATAATGGCAACAAACACAAGCATGCCTGATAACGACCTACAGAAACAGAAACAATTTTATGATAAAATATGTATTGTGACTGGGACAATGAGTACAGCTGAAAACACGACTGCAACGGGCAGGTAACTTACCGCAGCTATCAATGTATTTTATTTTTTGACAGCCAGCATAGTTCGTGCATCCCTCATGCCTCTACCATGTTCTCCTCTGTCTCCTCCTCCCGCGCCCATCACCTGGGTACAGTGACGCCTGCCAAACACACACACACACACACAGTGCGATTACATTTACATAGCAGTTTTTTAATCCCTACACAAAAAAAGGGTTTACTGACACGACAGCCTGTACAATACTGCAAACACCACCATCACGTAGCCAAGAACACATGAATTTAGAGGATTCAAGATGATGAAAAAGATGATTAAATCAAAACAGGAATTAAAAATAAAACATTCAGTTTGACAAGATGGGATAACTTGGAAAGTTGAAAAGTCTTACAAAGATTTCTCTGGGGAAACTAAACAAACTATGGATATGATAAACTGATACTTACTAACCAGCGGTAAAGGAAATTCGAAATTGAACCAAACGTTTCAGGTTCAACGTACACAATTTCAGTACGTCAGCTAGTGCATTTAGCGAGAAACATGTTTTAGTTCATAATGAAAAGGGCAGACAGCACGTACAACTGACTGAATATTTCCCCACAGCTGCATATTTGAAATAAAATTTGAAATAATATTCAGCGTTAGCCAAGCAGCTAGCTAACCCATATCATTTTCTTTGGAAAGTTGCGGATGGTTCTCCCTCAACTTGGCTGACAACGCATGGCACAAACTAGTTGCCCTGACTAACTTATCTAGCCAAAACTCCCAGGACCCACTTACTTAGCAAAGAAATACGCATAAAGACAGGCACAAGTCAAATAACAATGGGGACAGGATAAAAAGATCTAGCTATCTCGCTATTAGGGAAATTCGGTTTCGAAGATAAACAACACGAGGAAGAGTAGCTGCTAGCTGGCTAGTTTGCTATATCTACAGTTCTACAACATTAGCAGCAATATATTGTAGCTACTAAGTCACCTAGCTCATCGGAGACCTGAACTGTCAAAATGATCTTAGGTTTTGTCTACGCTAAGTTGCCCTATTTCAACAATATGATGAAATCCAACAGCTTCAAAACCAGACCCTACGTTATTTTTCTGCCGTACATTGACGTAAGGCAGCGTTGCTACAGCGTGTAGCAATGACTGAACTGCATTGGTCTGATATGTGTGGCAAATGCTTAGCCAACTAAATAGGTTCTGGCTTCGCTTGAACGTAATATTCTTAAGGGTACGTGTAATAAAATAGTGCAACAAACAAATTACCTTGCTAATCCTTATAAATAAGCTTCAAAGGTGTATTTTTGTATTTTCTCTTCCTGTTGTCTCCTCCTCTTCCTGTGTAATAGGAAGGGGTGGGGTCAACATGAAGCCTACATTTCCCAGCATTCCATAGGAACGTCACCTTTTTCTTTACTTCAATATGGTACGACTGCAACATCCAGGATTCCCCATAATGCTTTTTCAGCATAAGGCGTTTTTCAAAACACATCAAAAGTATATTCATATATGTGATTTAATTAATTCAGATGTATGTTGTTACCATTAGATTAAGCAAAAAAAAAAAAAAAAAAAAAAAAATCCTGTCAATTTTCTATACAGGAAGTTAATTAAAAATATGCTCTGTGGGGTGCATGTGATCAATGCAATCTTACCTCAGTGGTTGCCAACTTTGATGGGTGTCTGTTTGCCATGTGCGCAAGGACAAGTAAAGCAGAAGGAGAATGTGTTATTTTATTGAAATAATTGATAAATTCTGAAATTATTTTTGAGGAGGCCGTTTGTGGGCGAAAAGGAGTCAGGTGTACACACAGCATCTACATACTCGTAGCAACTCACAGGCCTAACCGATTTATGATGCCAGTTCATGCGTTGATGATTTGCTGTCACATTGACAAAAATGTAACATTTTTTGTAAAAAAAAACAAAAAAAAACAAAAAAACACCCACTCTTTAATTGAGAATAGATTTTTTTCTGACTGTACAATCAAAATGACTTTGCATAGGTGATTAATAATGGACGCTGAAAAACATACATGGATTTTGTTTGACAGCTGTGCTTTCATACCAATCTCAATTTATGGCCAATTTACAGGTATATTTTCTGGAAAAAGGATGGCAAAAGGTTGGGTTATCATGGATTCGGTGCAATTTCCTCCACAATATGCCCACAGTGCCATGAGACAACCAGCCACATTAATTCAATTTGATGAAATGAAAGAACATTAAAGAATTCAAACACAGGCTCCATATAGTCATGGACAAGACGTTCAAAATTTCAAGTGAATCTGAAACAAATGCAGAATCAAAAATAAATTTTCACACTATAACGTGCAAAAACTGCAGCTCGCGTGAGGATTTTGGGAAATCACCTTCACTACAATGTCAGTTATTTGGAAGAGTGAGATGAGATTAAAACAGTTAGTGAAACAACTAGTCAGCAGGCAAACCAAACAGTAATCGCTAGCAGTGGGCTACAAATATAATCTTCATCCTCAAAGGAACCATACTTGCATACTTATCAACACTTGTTAGGTGAAAAGACACTGAGCTCCATTGATGTAAACATGTAAAGAAAGACATATCAATGATCAGATGATGAATGAAGTCATTTTATTTGAAAATTGCAGCTTTACAAACTGTGGAGAATACAACTTTTAATCACAAACTTCATATTACATTATGGTTTATATTACAATACACAAACATTCTTTCAGAATGTAGGTGTATCACAGATACACCTGTGTACCTGCATGTATCAACCAATCCAAAGCCCTTTAACAAAATTTTCCTTGAAAACAATGTCATAAATGATTTCATATCTGAAATATCTTAAAATGTGAAAAAATCTGAAAGATCATACAAAAGCCTCATGTCCATGCTTGTCTCAAAGAGAGCTGAATTTTATATTTATATATTTTATATGAAGGTTATGTTGCCATAATATGGTGCACAGAAAAGTTACTTTTCAGTTATTCAAAGCAACACATACTTCATAGCTTATACTATTATACTGTATAACTTGTCTTTAACTCTATCTGCCCAGTGCCGGCCAGAAGCAGATGGGCCCCCCCTCTGAGCCCGGTTCTACTCAAGGTTTCTTCCTGATAGGGAGTTTTTCCTTGCCACTGTTGCCTTAGGCTTGCTCTCAGGGGGTCTCAGGCCTGGGAACAATGTAAAGCTGCTTTGTGACAACTTGTGTTGTAGAAAGCGCTATACAAATAAAAATGAATTGAATTGAATTGAATATAGTGTCTCAATATCACCACACACGCATACTTGCATTCTAACGTAGGTGTGTGGCTGTGCACTTTTGTCAACCTGAACACTGCAGAAAAATATGACTGCAAGGTTTTACTGTGGTATACCTAGTATATGCCTAAAATAAGACAAGGCCCCATAAAACCTATGAGGAGATGAAGAGGAAAAATGCAAAGTGCTTGAAAGGTGACTTCATATAATTATTTACTGCAGTGTCATAAAGGGCAAAGCAGCTTTAAGTTCAATTCTTCTTCCAAACATCTGCAATGAATTCTTGTCACAGTGCAACATTCAGAGGTATTTGGTGATTCTATTCATTGATGAATAATGCATATATTTAGATGACATATTTATATTTAAATCATTCAGTAGATTAAAAAAATTGACCAACAGTCAGTCACATAGAATTCCCCATCTACAAGGTTCTAAAAGGACTTGATTGACTTGCCATCTCTCTCAGCCAGATCCTTTGGTCTACTCGCGGCATATTTATAAGCAGATGCCACACCAAGTTCCCAATCCTCTTAAAAGTTAACCCACAAATGCATTTCAGCAGCGGCTGGTTCCCATGATGCCCCTGCCAGTGTCTGACCAACCTGGCACCCCACTTTAGCGACACTCCACAACGGCAGCAGATGTAGTGGCCAGACTGAATATGTGTCAACTCATGATAAAGAAGACTGAGGCGGCCACGTAACAGCCGTCCACACTGACAGATATACCTGTAAAATGACCATCTTCTATGCCTCTTACGCCTATGCAGGGCCAGGGAATGAGGCCAGGTGAAATGCCCTCCACAGTCACAGCAACGACGCGTTTCACGGGAACACCGGGGCGGATGTATGTCTGGTTTATCGGGTACTGTGAGAAGTTTTCTCTTTGCCTCAAGATACCCTTGATCTGTGGATGGAGAAACTTTGTCAGTATGACTTTCTAATTTGTCTACATTTATGTAAGACGCCCAGGCTGTTTCACTGTTTTGTTGGCAGAGATACGCTTTTTTGACAAAACTGAGATTGGCAACGTCAGAGGTTCTCACACTTTTGCATGAGTCAAACAAGCAGATCTTCATTAATGTTTCAGGCCTTGATTCCAAGGCAGAAGGGTGGGAAGCTTCGACATTCAGTGAATCGGTGGCTACCTTCTTTACAGGGAGGCTAACCATCCCATCTTCGGGTTGGTCCGGTTTTTTGGGATGGACATTCAGTCTTAGTGGCAGAAAAGCGTTTGTGTGGTTGAACGACTTTGATGAGGTGACATGTGACATCTCTGCTTGGACCGGAGTTTCTTTCGCGAGGACATCCCCTGAATGCAAAAGTGGGGAATGTCTGAGAACAGAGAAATCTCCCTGCAGGACAGAGGTCACGGGTTCGCTGGAAGCTCTTGCCTCTGAACAGTCTTTACGACGAAGAAGAGCCCGTTCTTGAGCCCTCTGCCAGCTGGGCGAGTGGACCTGCGAGTGCAAAGCCAGCCAAAAATGACTATCAAACCTTCTACCACAATCTTTGCACACAAGAGATGCAGTAGTCGCAGGCTTAAGCTCCCTGCTTTCTACGCTAGTGGGGCATCCTTTAACATGTGTCTTCAAGTGCTGGTTCAGTTTCCAGTGGTTTGGGAAATGAAGCCCACATGAGCGGCAATTCAAGGGGAGGGTGCGATGGACTCTCAAATGAGAGCCCAAGTTAAGATGCGAGAAGAAAGACTCTCTACAGAAGTTACATTCATGAGTGCCTTTGCGAAACCTCTTTCTCCCTAGCAGAGTCCTGTTGACCCTGCTTTGATCTCCTGAAAGGTCCTGTTCAAATATATTCCTGTTAACTGCTCCAGCTGTCTTCCCTGAGGAGATGTCCACTGTGACATGGCATTGGTCATCACTGTTTTGTCTGACACCATTACAATGGGGATGGTAGGAGCAGTTTTCCTTGGTCTTCTCCTGAGTATGTACTGTAGAGAAAGTTTTTTCCTGGATCTCTGTGCAAGGCGGTTGAAGATCCCCCTATGAAAAATTGAAAACGATCAAAATCATTGTTTAAGTTAGTCTTGCACTTGCAGAAGATAATGAAATATCAAATAATTCTCCATGCTCCACCGCCACAAAAGCATTGTACGTGATTTGCTACAAGCTACTGTGTAGTGCAACTACAATGCTTTAATGATGCAGAATTCAGGCCAACAAGAATAGGAAGAATAATTCCAGGTCTGATATATTTTCAAGTCTTATAAACCGTCATAGGAAAAGAAATATTGGTTCTTCATTGAAATTCATTTGAAACACCAAGGTAGCATTGGACCACATGATGCTGATATATGACATAAACTTCAGTACAGCAAAATGATTGAATTTTCCAGAGCCACTTACTATAACATCGTTCAATATTGTGTCTTCCACAGGGTTCTCATCTGAGTATTCTGGAACAGTCACTGGGACCTGATTTAGAACACCAAAGAGAGGGCTTACTGTTGTGGTAGCATTTAATGGTCAACAATAAGAGACTAAAAAGAACACTAAAATCACTTGTTTTCACATCTGCAAGTCTATCACCATATAATAAGCCATTACGTTTTTAACATATCAAAAAATATTACTACACCACAAATGACAGAGCAACACTAAAACAGTTAACATTCCAAACAGAGGCAAACTGTCTTTTGAAACGATTACCATTTCAAAGAGGTCTCCATCGCTGTCATAGAACAGAGAGGGCAAGGCGTTCTTTTTAAGTTTCTTTGCCCTCATGCTGTCTTCATCCCTCAGAGTGCGGCCATGACTGACGCCTGTTCTTTTGTACTGATCTGAGGTGAAATGCAGCGAGCACAGTTTTGGCACAGCAGGGAGAGGGGACACCCCCACCATACCTGCCCACAGCTTGTACCCTCTGGAGCCCCAGCGGGGAAAAGAGTGCAGAAGGGCAGGCTCGGACGTGCCCGACGGGGGGCAGCTGGTGTTGGGGCAGTTTTTCGCACAGCACGCGGCCATCTCCTTCTTCCCTGACATTGGCTCGGTTACTGTAGTGTCAGTCAGCAATCCTCTAGCCTTTCTGATACACTTGATAATACAAATTTACATATCTGTACAAAACGCATGTACTCCATTTCCTGAGCTCAGGCTGTTGGTGCCTCAGGTTATTAGTGTTGATGCCACCTGGGAAAAAAAAAAATGAAATGGTGGATAAATAGGTTTATACACAGGACTTTTGGTTGGGTCAGCAGCACTGGCACTGGTAAATACATACTGATGCAAAACAACACCAATGCCTTTATATAAAGCATATTTCCAAGTATTTTGTTGAGCAGGTATATGTGTTACATTGGACACAGTTTAGCTAGTTTTACTCCAGTCCTGGAAAATAAGCTCACCTCCGGGACAGCATGTAGGCGCCCGCATCCACTTGAACGTCTATTCTGGCTTTATGCAAGGAGACTCAAGGCCTGATCAGCGCAGATGTAATCCTTTTCAGTTCGGCACACCATGAATGCGTTTGTCCATTTAAGCCGTTAACACCTCACACTACCGAGAATTGTGCCCGCTGCTGCTTCATACCCTCTCAAGTTAGTAAAGTTCTCGTATTCACCAAAAACAGATGCGGGTATTTTCTCTGTAACGTTTACCTTTGGTTGCCACTAGAGGACCACTAGTGGAAATTTCTCACTTTTTCTCAGTTTCTTGAGGGTTTCGTCCCTTCAAAAGTAAAACGTTTATCTCCCCATATGTAACTGTGGGGTGCTGTGTTAGAACTCAATCCCTTTATATCTATTATTTATACAGTTTAACTGGTTTTTGAAATGTGATCTGTACTAACTGAATTGTTAGAACCACGACGTCAAATTAAAATAGATCCTATTTAATTCTGCATGACAACGCAACATTTAAACTAAGGATTTCGGAAAAACAGGTCAAACTCGCTCTATACCAAACAACATTAGTTGAATGTCATTAATCTTTCATTGCAAAAAAAAAAAAAAAAAACTAGCTACTTAGTTAACTGGTTATTAAGTTATGTCGCCACAATTCACAACATTTCGCTACAGTCTAACGACACTTAAAACAGGAAATTTGTCGTCAGCTACAAATTTGTACAGTTAGTAAAAAGTTAGATACCTGGGTGGACGAATTCTCTGTCAGTATCAGTCATTTTAGCTTCATTCAGTGCAAGCAAGCTATATGAAAGTAATGAAAATACTAGCGGAGTGTACTTTTACGATGCACACACCGTATGGCATACAGGTTCCCCTTTCAGTTGCTTCTGCATGAGGAAGCATTAACAAAAGTTGTATCCCAGAATGAGGCAACAGTTTTCTGTTTTGCATATCATTGCTCGACTTATACGCATGTTTGGCCATTTTTACTGCAAATATTTAACAGCACACTTACAGGTACCTAGCTGGTTTGGTATAATTTCAGCTATAAGCAATAACGTTTATGAGCCTTATTGGCTACTGGTAACTCGTTACGATTGCGTTACCTAGCTGGGCAGAACTTTTTTCCCCCACGAATTAACCCGGAACTGATGTTATTTTATCCATGTCCCCCATACGTCAAATGTAGGTGGCGTTCCAGTTTAGAACGTTCACTGGGATCAATGTTGCTCAAATTCGGCCCAGATTAAGTATTAGTTGTGCTATGTGGACTAGTTAATACAGTCGGTTCAAATAAGGAAGGGAGCCATCCAGATGGTTTATCGATCAGATTTGCGGAGTGTGCGCATGATGCCCTGAAAACACTACCATCGGTGTCTTCAGTAGCCAGCAAGCAGTCCCCCAAAACTAGCTGAAATTGAAGAATTTGAAGGTATGCCGTCAACGTCAATGGGATTTTGTGGAAACAAAGACCAAACTAATTAGCTCTGTAACTGTTGTTTTAAAAATTAACGGTCCAGTGGCTATATGTTTAAATATAACGATGTAAAATGTATCCAGAGCTCAAGTAAATGGTGTTTATCGATCAATCTAGCGACTGGCTGTCGATGGAGCTAATAGCTAACCGCAGCTCTCTCCTTGTCGTTAACTAACGTTATCATTAACGTGTGATTACGTGGCTTGCTAGCTTTTCGTGTTCATAGCTAGTAGACTGACTACTTAGGTTGCTAGTCATTGTGAACTAAACGGCATTATGTTGTATCACCTGGTAAAGGCAAAATGTCCGAATCTGGACATAGCCAACCTGGCATGTACGGACAGGGACGGAGGAGAAGGCGACGGCGAGACCGGGAACCCGGTCCTCCTGGACAGAACCTGTCTGGTCCGGGACGTGAGCGGGAGTATGTCCCCCGAGAGCGCAGGGTAAGTGCTGCCAGCTAATTAGCTAATTTAACACCTGAGAAGCCACATTCGAAGACCCCTGCTCTATGTCAAGGATGACTATTATTTAGATGCCTAGCGAGCTATATCCAGTGTTACTTCCATTGAAAACTTGTACCATGAAGTGCATAAAACATAGTCACACTGTTGCTTGTAGATAGCCACCAGAGGTGCAGCAGAGTGGCCGCCAAAATGCGGCTAATCTGGGATGTGCTCAGCTGTAGTCTGTGTCCACAAAGATGTGGTCTGGTGTTTGTTGTGCGTGTGTTGTCCTGTTTGTGTAGGATGGCAGCGAAGAGCCACCTGGTCCCGTTCTTCAAAAGACCCCCATCATACTCGCAAAACCCCCTGGAGAGAGGGTGAGGAAGACACCCCCCTTTCTGCCTAATTTAAAATGCCTTGAAATCTGTTAAAAATATTCTACAGGCTAATCCAAGCATTCACCAAACAGTTTGCAGCAAGTCTCATGCCTTCCGCAAAATTGGTTTATTTCCTTGATATTGTGCTATAGCTACCCAAGTAATACATAGCATTTTTTGCTATTGGCCAATTTTTTTGACATTAATATTTGACACTAGCCAATGGGATGGCATGATAAGAACTGTTTTAAAGCATGTGTCTGCTGCATTGATGACGAGCGTCTTGTTCTCAGACCAAGCCCAGTCAGAGCGCCCCGATAAGCGCGCCCATGGAAAAGCCAATCATGCTTATTAAAACCAGGGAGGAAGGAGGGAAGCCGGGGACCCCTCCTGACGTGACCCCTCCAGCCCCTGGCCCCGGCGCTGCCAAGTTAGAGAGGGAGGGCCAGCGTCCAACCCAGCCTGTGTACCAGATTCAGAACAGGGGCATGGGCTCAGCTGCATCCAGCAGTGCAGTAGACCGTGAGTATCCTTTGATGCAGAGCACTGTTACAGCTTTGTTAAAAACCCCCTGCAATCAGAAATATATTTATTTTCCATATTATTTAGGTGCAGAGGGGTGAACAAATTCTGTTGCTCGTGTTCTTCGGTTTTCAGTCCGCTCTGCTAAGTATAACTGGAAGTATGGGGGGAAAAAAGGTGGGGGGGGGAAAACAGATTTTTGAGTCTAGAGAACATATGATTTATTGCAGTTGTCACAATGGAGGTGAGGAAGTTGCCTCAAGCTTACATACAGCCCAAATCAGTGACAAGCGAAATTACCAAGCAGACTAATGTTCACACATGTTGTAGCCACAGAACTTTACCATGGGGTGTTTGAGGACCATGAGTTCTACTGTAGTCTTAGTGGAGTGAATTGAGGAAGGATGCGTAGATGCAGCTGTAGGGGGAACATGGTCAAGTTAACCCGAAGGTGCAAGTAAATAAACTTAAGTGTCAATAATCAAGAAACTAGCAGTACCTGCACTGTTAAGCATGCAGAATCTGACCACTCTGATGGTATGAAAAAAAATGCTGCTTTTTTGCATACAAAAGAAACATTGTACAAATGAGATTTTCTTTATCTAACATTTATTTAATATTTATTACTATGCAGCTGTGATTGGCCAGACCAAGCTCCTCCCTCCTGAGAAAATGAAGCACAGCATCAAGCTGGTGGATGACCAGATGAATTGGTGTGACAGTGCTATGGAGGTATGTGGCACCTCTTTCACTGACAGCCAGTGCTTCAGTAGTTGTGTTGATGCAAGCCTTTGCAGGTTGCATTTCACATTCAGAATCTGTACCAGAAGTACACAAACTAATGTGCAGCGTGTTTCTAAAACCATTATTTTGAGCACTTTTGTGTCACTTGTGGCATTTTAGGAAATAATAAAATTCATAGCTGTGATGTGGTAACTGAATTAATATGCCCCCAAATTAAGTGGCAGGAGTAAATATTGCCTTTGAATGCCTAAAACCGCTGTGTTCTTTGGATGCAACAGAATGGTGAATAACAGAATTTGTTTGTGCTGTGCCATATAGTATCTGAGGGACCAAACGGACATGCTGGTTGTTGGCGTTATCGGCCTGCAGGGAACAGGCAAATCCACAGTCATGTCACTGCTGTCGGCCAACACACCGGAAGAGGACCAGAGGTACGGTGTCCTTAAGGAAGCTTCTTGGGAAAGAGCCAGGCCAGTCTGAATCCTGAGTCAGCCAGTCACACCTGCATGTCCTTATCCTCCACATTCACATCAGTCAGCACAGACCTATTAGACAGGAACTGGAAACCTACAGTCCTGAACATTTCTGGAGAGAGCCAAACCCTTGAGAGGTCAAACTGTTGGTGTGCTGAATAAATTTATCCCTTTGTGTAAAGGTGGGGTGGAGCTTAAAAAGGACTCCACTCTTTTGAAAGCAAACACCCATTTTTTCAAAATCAGTCCATTAGTTTGGGTTTGTAACAGTAATGCCCTTCTTAACATGTGTTTTTTAAAAGAAAATAATATAGCCTTGTGAATTTAATGCACAATTGCATTGTCATGATTGCTGTGTTTAATAATGAAACAAGGGTGAATTTCAGTGTATTTATTTTATGTAATATTTAATTGATTTTTTGCCAAAAGTTGCCAAAATTTTTTGCCAGTGTAGCCAAAATGACATTATATAACTATGATCTAAAAACAGTTTTACTAGGTGATGGTTTTCAGAAGGGGCAACAGTGTTCAGTTTTATTTCACTAAAGATCCATATCTTGGCCATGCAGCTGTTCTTTACTAAATAGGTCAACTGGCAACTTTTCAGCCAGCCCTGAGGTGTGGCTTTTTAAGGTGTGAAACATCCAGATTGTTCTGTTATCCTTTCTGTGTGTGCAGGGCATATGTGTTCAGGGCACAGAGTCAAGAGATCAAGGAGAGAGGGGGTAACCAAAGCAGCGGAATTGACTTCTACATCACCCAGGAGAGAGTCATCTTCTTGGACACACAGGTCAGGTTCAGACACTGGAGAAAATGCTCAGTTCTCTGTGATTGCTTAGCTTAGCCTAGCCTGATGTGCAGCTTTTATCATTCAACCCTTTCTTCAGTATAGATCGACGGTGGTCCTAATGAATATTGTGGCTAAAATACTGTTTCTTTTTGACTACCTTAAAATATCAACTTTGTTTTTTAGTGAAAAAATTTGTAAGAGAAAGGTGCACATTGATATTACCAGTCATAACCTTTATGGTTTTGTATAGTCTGCACCTCCAGGAAACCATGAATGTTAACAGGGATGAAGCCAGTTATACAAAGAGTTTATGCAATTGAAGGATGAAGGAGTTAGAATGCTGGAGTTAGCATCTCAGTGTTGTGACTGTAGTTTTATTGAAATATGGTACTAATACGGTAATTTTCTGATACACCCTCCAGCCCATTTTGAGTCCCTCAATTTTGGATCATCTCATCAATAATGACCGCAAGCTGCCACCAGAGTATAATCTTCCTCATACTTATGTGGAGATGCAGGTCAGTAATATACCAGCAGAGGGCAGAAGTTTCCATCATTTCAAACTTTGGGCAAGATGATATCAGCACCCTGTTGAGATAATTTTGATCAGTTACACAATTTAACACAAACATCTACTGTAGTCCAGTCCTAATCAGTCCACCACAAGTTGTCAGTATATCTGTATGAACTTTGTTTGCTGTTTTGTGGATGTGTTTTATGCCAAAATGCCTTTTGAATATATTACTAAGCTAATTGGTAAAAAAAAAAAAAAACTTTAAATCAGTCATCTGTTACTATATTTTTTAGAATGGAATGTGACTGAATGAACTGTATTGATATTTTTCTGTTGAAAACACAGCACATTCTGCTATGTCTTCATCCACTGTACTGATGCACTGCAGTCATTGTACCATCTCTCTGACATCTTCTGTCTTCATGTCACCGCAGTCTCTGCAGATCACTGCTTTTCTCTTCACTGTGTGCCATGTGGTGATTGTGGTGCAGGACTGGTTCACTGACATCAACCTCTACAGGTATTTTCTTCCACATTAAAGTGTCCACAAATGCCCCATCCAATAACACAACTGAATTTAAATTGTGATTTAAAATGTATGTATGATAAATGTGATTTGATAGTTCCACAGTTTTTAGACATATACACACACACACACACACACATACATATATACAGTATAATTTTTTTTGTGTGTAAAGTCATTTTAAACTGTAATTTATGGTGTCATCTTGCAGATTGTATCAGGAGTGTCTCTTAGCTGTGTCTGGGGTGTTGTGTTGCTCTTCAACAGGTTTCTCCAGACCGCAGAGATGCTGAAGCCGTCGACACCCTCCGCCAGTCATGACAGCACGGGCTCCTCTGGCTCCGACGAGGGATCGGAGTACTACCCCCACATCGGTGAGCTACGTAAACCTGACACCAACAGGCCTCCGGCGGGCTCAGACACCCACACATGCATTCATCTGATAATGGGCAGAGTTTTTTTTATCTGTGCTTTTTTATCTAGTGTTCCTGCAGAACAAAGCCAAGCGAGATGAGTTCTGTCCACGGAACTTAAAGAAGATGCATATGGCGGTGGACAAGCTGATGGCACACTCCCACCTCAAGTACAAAGGTGTGTGTGTGTCTGTGTGTGTCTTTGCATGTTTGTGTGTGTCTCTGTGTTATTTTTCCCATCCTCATTCTGTAGAACAATGCTCAGTGTGATGTCCGTGTCATGACACTATTGAGAAGGACAGCTGTGTCTGGGGTGCATGCGTCTCCAGTTGTCCCCTGTCGTTCTCCCCTCTCAGGCACTCTGTCCATGCTGGACTGTAACATTTTCCCGGGCCTGGGGCGGGATTACCTGGAGACCGAGGTTAACCTTTTCCTGCTGCCTCTGCTGGAGAATGAGGGGGAGGACGCCTTGACAAGAGCAGGTACAGCGAGTCATGTTTCTCCATCTGCCCATGGGCACATTATCACAGTCTTGTCAAACAGTGAATATATTCCACTTTCCTTTTATGGTAGCTAGTCTACTACATGCGTATGTTCCCTCCCGATCACTGTCCAGAACTTTCTCTGCCGTTGTCCCTTGACCTGTGGAATGACCTTCCACACCTCATCCGTTCTGCCCGTTCTGAATCCCTCACTTTTCAAGAAACATCTGAAGACACAGCTCTTCCACACTCACGTGATCACCTGAATCACTACCACCTTATGCAGTTTCTTATGCCCTAAACTCTGTTTTCCTTTAAAAAATTTTTAAGGGTTTTATTGTACTTGTGCCTCTACCAGTTAGCTTGTCTGGCCAGCTATTGAAACTTGGTTGCGCAGCACTTCTAATATTGTGTTTCTGTGCATGGCTTTCGCTTGTGATGTACTCTGCCTTACTTGTAAGTCGCTTTGTGAATAAATGTAAATGTAGTCTGTCTTCTCCCTCCCCACCCCTGTGTCTCTGTGTAATGGATTGTGCTTTCCTGTGTCAGGGTCAGCCACTGCCCCACTGTTCTCCCTGCTGCCTGGGTACAGAGGGCACCCCAGCTTCTCCTCGCTGGTCTCCAAGTTACGCAGCCAAGTCCTGGCCATGTCCCGCTGCCAGCTTTCCCACACCATCCTCACTGAAAAGAACTGGTAAGCGCCACATTTCCCCAGTGTTGGTCCCTGAGGAGAAACACGCCACTCTCACTGCTTTAAATACCAGTCAGCATTATCTCCTCTGTGTAAGAACTGGAAAAACCAGCTGGACTAAAGCTGCCCCTGAAGGATTGGATTTGTTTTGTTAGATCCCGTAATCAGGTGTCAAAGATTTAACTTTTGTGTTGTGTGTTTTTTTTGGTTTCGCCAGGTTCCACTACGCGGCCCGGATCTGGGATGGGGTGAAAAAGTCCTCGGCACTCTCTGAATACAGTCGTCTGCTTTCATAGCGTCCGTATCTGCTGTTGTTATGGCCATGCAGCGGGTCAACATGGAAGTAAAGTTCCTGGCCAGAGGAAGGCCCAGAAATGAGCCTGGCTCAGAGGATAGAAGAGCTCACATCTGTAAAGCACAGAGGATAAAGGGTCCTGCAGGATCCAAACTATCCTGGAGCCGAAGCGGTCCAAACGAGGAAAATAAGGGTGTGAAACAAGTTTTACCTGAGGAGTTTTGTGGGACTGTCCATACAGTATTGGGAAGAGGGGCAAGCTTTGGACTTGTTCTCATGAAACCGTGATCCCTCCCATGTGGTTGTAGGTGAGGGCAACAGGTCTGTCTTGAGCAGATCCATTTAAAATACAGAACAGGGGTATTGGATTATATTCACTAAAAACTTTTAGGCTGACATTTTCCTTGTGAATATGATTTATTCTGGCAACGGTCAAAGGCAAAGTATATAAGTTCAACAGATATTTATTAAGTACACTTACAATCAGTATGTTCTAGGTGGTATGAGGGCTCCTGCATTCTGCTGTGACTTAGGTGTTGCACTGATATTGCTTTTTAAATGAAATTTAAATTGTACCAGTCCCCTGACATATTCTGTTCCGTAGTGACTTAGCGAGTTCATAGAATATGCTGTATGTACTTGGTCATACTTGTTCTTGTGATTTGGATGCAATTATTTGTACAAAATAAAACAAGCAGCCTGTGAATCTTATTGCTTAAGTTATTTCTTGTCTTATCCGGACACTTGCATCAAATTAGAATGTAGAACGCAATGAGTTGTTGTAATATGATTATATATTGTGCAGTTCATTAAATGCGTTGTGTTAAAGATAACACAGTAATTTCCATTTCTGTATAAATCTATAAATCTTGATCTTGGAAAGGTTGACTCTTTTCTGGAGCAGTCAAGTAATAGATTGGACATAATTGTGTTAATTAAAATTTAGTTAATGCATAAATGTGATTAAGTCTTGTAACAAATGAATCAGACATTCTTAGGTAGCACTACAGTAAATCAAAGGCAGAGTGTTGAAATGCTGTAAAAACTAGCCCATTCAGCTCTCACACTTCTGTCTGCAAGGCCCTCATCAGGACGTTCTGGGCGTCGTCGGCCAGCTCATTCAAACAGCTCTTCAGCATGTGGTAAGTGGTGGCGTATGAAAGGCCCCCTGCTGCCATGGAGCCCAGGACGGGGATGGTGCTGAGCCAATACTCCACCACCATCACCCCTGCCCCGGCTGCTTTGGTCAGCAGCTTTATAACCACATCTGCAGAAATCTCCTTGTTCAGGGGGGATTTGAGAACGGCCTTCAGTTCCTCCACGGGCACCTCCATTTTTTCAGAGAGGTTTTGCAAGGAGGCGTCATCCAGGCCGAAAGCCTCGTAATACCTGCTTATCTCCTTGACCAAAATGGTCACGTCCACCGCCACGGACAGGCCTGGGATGGGCACAGCGGCCACCGCGCCCGACAGAAGAGCCATCTTCCATATGTTGGCCTGCAGGGCCTCCTTCTTCCTCTGGTTGATTTTCACGGTGATGTTGGGAAGTGACAGCAGCAGAACGTGTCTCTTGTGCTTGGGCAGCTCCCTCTCCATCGTCTCCTCCAGCAACGGGAAGTCATAGTGGCATAACTCGTGGCTGGAGATGAGGAAGACCGTGGGAGACACCACCCCATTTTCCTGGAGTCCTTAGGGAGACAACAAAAAAAACCCCAGCTGAAATCAGCGCTATTAAATGACAGGTTTATATACAGTACCAGTCAAAAGTTTGAACACACTTTTCTCTCTTTATTTTTGCTATTTTTCACATTTTTGAATAACAGTAAAGACATCAAAACTATGAAATAACACAAATAGAATTGTGCAGCGACCAACAAAGTGTTAAAACAATCAAAACTATATATTTTAGATTCTTCAAAATAGCCAAATTTTTTTTTAATTAAAAACAAAATTGGAAAGAAATTCATACATAGGCATCAACTTCATTATTTATATTTGTCTAGGGAAGAAATGTTAAGCATTTAAGCATACGTCTTTTGATCTAAATGTCTTTGAATGCATGTTTCCCATTATCTTAATCAGGTGTGTCCAAACGTTTGTCTGATACTGTAGTTTTACGCGTCGCTATCGTTATCCTCAACCTTCTTCCAGCTGGCTCTCTGCCTTCAAAAAAAGGTAGAAAATAAATCACTAGTGTCTAAGACATAATGCGCAGCTCCTCCATAACTGACTTTCATGTCACCCCTACCTCTGATGCAGTCCTGTCGAATTTTGTCCAGCGTCTTCTCCTCGTCAAAGCCCTTCTTCCTTTTCTCTGCGCGTATGTTGTCATCAATTTTCGAGCGCGCAAAATAGAACCTCTTTTTCATTCGCTGGATCTCAGTGGCCAGCTGCACGTTGCTGACTTTGAAACGCTCTGACGCGATTATGATGAAGAAGTCGTAGCGATTGAACCCAACCTGCTGCAGGTACTCGTCTGCTTTGAAGTTGGGCGTCCCGATCCCAGGGAGGTCCCACACTTTGACGTTGGGATATTTCGGGTGGTGGTACGCGGTGGGCTCCATGGTGGTCTCCACCACACCAGTCGGGGCCGAGTTCTCCTCCTCATCCCCGAGGCCCCGGAGGGCGTTGACGAAGGAAGACTTGCCAGAGCCAGACTCTCCCGTGACAGCAATGTTCAGTTCCACGTGATCAAGCTGCTCGCAATAGTTCTGGATCTTAGCAGCTGCGGAAGCCAAGGTTTGGTTCTCCAATGCCTCTCTGATCTCCTTGACTTCCTCATCATTAATATCAACCCAGTCATCATCCATGGCCAACCTAATGAAATGATATATGATGGTATGGTATTTAGCTGTTAGAGAATTATTGCATGTACCCTGTTTTTTATATATTGACTGTATATAAATATTGACTATATTGACTCTATATAAATGTAGGCACATCCTAATCTATCTATAAACGGAGTTGTATACTTGGAATGTGAATGATATAAAAAATTTATAATGATGGAAAGAACTAACAAAAGGAGAAACTTCATGGTTTTCATTTTATGTTTCTCGGGAAAGAGTAGGCTAAACCTTTCAAAAAACACATTAATAGAAAATAGTTCCGTAGCCTATGATGACATTTAATGGATTTAAAAAGTATTAATTTGCTACGTGAGATTAAGTTTTTTTAAGTTTTCAGGATTTCAGACACAATAACATTGACTGTGGCAAGAGTGCCCATCGAAAATATGTACTTCTACTAAGAACCATACTATAGTAAGTTCAGCAGGCCTAATTAAGATTTAGTAGATTGTCATATTTGTTAAGACCTAGGGGCACATAAAACCACATTATAGACAAAGAAGCATGAATAATACCTGTGAATTCAAACAAAATTCAAAAAAAAAAAAAAAGACGAGAAGCATTATAGAGCGGTTTACTATACTGTATTACAATAATCAAAATATAAGTTTACTATTCTGGCTCATTAATTATAACCCAGTGAGTGATTAGTGTAAAAAGATAATCATTTCGATTACTTTCATTGCCACACCTCATTCTAGTAAATTGAAACTGAAAGTGTACACTCAGCACACAAGAGCTACCGATGTGACAGCCGCATCCGGCAACCAAAGTGAATATGTGCTAAAGGTTTGCTGAAAGCGGAATTCCCCTTACACAATCACCTCATAGTCAGCATTCATTTAGCCAGATATATGCATCGAGCTAATTGCATTTTCTTTTATAAAATAATAAAGGTGGAGCGCACTCGTGAAGACATTAACTATTGCCACTAGTTGTACATATGATTTCCTTTTGCGCACATGAATGGCATGCCGCTTGCATAGAGGCAGCTTGATGGGTTATCTGTAGGCAAGCGCATCCAGGGCAGCACTGGTTATTTGACACATTTTACTACGTTTAAAATACTGCGACAAGGGTATAGATACAACTTCCATTATCTACATTAACAATCAAGAGTGACTAACTGTACCACAAATTTAGAATCCCATGTAGTGTCCTTCCAAGTTAAGGTATGATCATATCGGACCATACTTATCTGAGGGCTGAGAGAACTTGGGACCCCGGTAAGACAAAGGTAACGGCAGGATGTTGTGAAGCACAACATGTACTGCACAGATGCACTGATAAGATAAGCACAATACTTTAACCCAGAACACAACATTTTAAGTAGAATATTTAATGAGACAAAACCTACGAAGGAAATGTCACGTCCTACTGTTATGAACAAATTAAGAACTGTGGATCTTCACATTTCTTAATTTTCCATAATCATTAAAAACTCTTCTCATAATAAAAATATGGCAATTAAAACTAAAATATAAACAGAATTTCTTCATTTTTATCATTTCATTTGCATCACAAAGATAAGAAATTTGTTGTTCTTTCCAGCAATTCTCAATGTACAGCTATATGAATAAGCAATGTGGATTGTGGCTGTTACCATTTGTTATGTTGCCTTGGTTACATAAAGTCATTCAATTATGTTACCTGTCATACAGGAAAACAAAGGGAGTAACAAGCATGGAGCTAAATGCACAGCATAGCTGCTACTTTTTTCTTTGTTTGATAGACAGGACTAACCAGTAAAACTAGATTTAAACTCAGAAATGAAAACCCCACCTTAAAAATGACCACTCACTAAACATAACTTGACAGAATGTGACTGATGTGATCAGTGCCAGTTTCATTTCCTTTCCTCGGATGAGTTGACTGTTACTCATGCTGTCCTGCATGTCTTGTAACAACCACAGAGACTGTAATTAACGTTGAACTTTTCTGACAGTGTTGGTTTCAACTATCACAACCACAAAAGCGGAAGAGGACCATTCGCTGTTCTCACTTCATACAGGAAGTGGTCCATTTCCATGGTGCTTTCATACTTCAGAATCTTTCAAAACAAGACTGACGCTGGAACCTAATTCTCAACATAACTCCTCAAATGGCTTTATTTCTATGAAAAAAATACACCCTCAATTCAGTGCCCCATTTGTGTATTCAAAATCTTCTTCTTGTCAGCCACACCCAAAACCCCAGGCAAGATCTGGCTCCCCCAGTTCTAGTAGAAGTCCCCTGGATCTGGAATATCCTCTTGGCGGTCATTGGACTCTGCACCTGACCCCTCCAGGGCTTTGTGCATGACCCTTTCAGCGTCCTCGCTCAGGTCCTTGAGTGCAGACCTCAGAAGGAAGTACGAGGCTACAAAGGAGACCCCACCAGAGGTAATGGTGCCCAGCACTGGGACTCGGTTTTCCAGAAATCCTGCCAGGACCTGCTGCCCCACAGCCACTTGGGAGAGCATCCCCTCCACACTTTGCAAAGAGAGCTCCTTGCCAGAAGTGGAGCGCACCTCCCTGTAGAGCTCCTGGAAAAGAATAAGAGATCAGGGAAGAGAAAGCTGGGTGACCAGGGATGGGGTTGGCAAAGGATTTGGCTAACAAAGACCAGAGTAAAATAAAGAAAGAAATGGACAAATAGACAGACACTAAGGAACTAATCAAAGGGGAACTTTAAAGCAATAAAGGCACTGAAATTATCAAAAGCAGAATATCAAACAATTATAAAGAACTAAAGTGGAGGGAAAGAGAAGGCAGAACAGGAAGTAGAGAAATACAGATTTCACTATTAGATGGATACAATGTCTAAGTGACACACAACGGCTGAGAACAGACAGATTGCTGTGTGAAAATCACCGAAAGGCAACTTTGTGAATCACAGAAATGTACTTTGAGCAGTAGCTACCTGGTACGATTTTCCTGTCAGGTTGGCCAGACGGCAGAGGGAGTCAGTATCCAGGCCAAAGCTGCGCTGATAGGACCGCAGAGTTTCCATCAGTGCAGGAACAGTACTGCGGACAGCGCCCCCTGGTGTCACAGCGCTCAAACAAGCCGCCATCGATGTCCGCCACACGCTCCCACCCAGCGCCTTCCTCTTCTTCTCCAGCACAGCAGAAGTAAGGTTGGGTAGCGCCAGGAGGAAGACGTGCCTCTTGTGGCCCTCCAGTTCCCTCTCCAGTGTGTCCTGCAGGAGGGGGAAGTCGTAACGCTGCGGCTGGAAGCAGGAGAGCAGGAACACCCGGGGCTTCGCCACCCCACTTTTCCTCAGGCCCTCCTCGCAGTTGCATCGTATCTTCTCCAGAACGTCCCCCTTGCTGAAACCTTTCCCGCCTCTCCTCCTGGCCGAAGCCTCCAGGTCATTGTCCACCTTGTTGCGCACAAAGTAGAACTTCTTTCCGGCCTGTTCCACACACCGGGCCAGCGTCACGTGACACTCCCGGAAACGCTCGGACGCCACAATGATGAAGAAGTCGTACCGAGCAAGTCCCACATCCTGCAGGTAGCGCTCAGGGTGGAAAGTGGGCGTCCCGATGCCTGGCAAGTCCCACAGACGGACGGTGGGCATGGTGGGGTGCATGTAGGCAACGGCCTCCCGTGTAGTTTCCGTCACACCAGTCCGCGCAGCCTCCGGATCCTCGTCACCAACGCCCCGGAAGGCGTTGATGAAGGAAGACTTCCCCGAGCCGGACTCCCCCGTGACCGCAATGTCCAGCGTGGTAGAGTTCACCTGTTCCAGCATGCCCTGTACCTGTGCCACCACCTCTGTCACCAGCCGCGATTGCAGTGTACTGCTCATCTCCTGGATCTCCGCCTCACTGATGGTCTGCAATCTTGCCATTGCTGCGCTCTGCTTGGGGGACTGTGGGTAGGCACACTAGAAAAATAGTGCCATAGTTTCAGATCTATAAGGCGCACTGCAGACCACAGTATGACATCTGTGGAGTTATTAAGCCTGTGAATGAAATTGGCTACACTAATGGCAAATATGTAACTGATACCATTGTTGAGTTATTTTATATGTATTTTATGTTTTAATTTTATTTAATATTAATTTGTTTATTAATTAATTTTTATTAATTTTTTTTTTAACATTTTAATTTTACTTTTTTATTTTTATTACTTTTTATTTATTTTACTTTAATTTTAAAGTCAGTGAGCCTTTGTAGATTCGAATGCTATTGTATAGCCACTTTTACATCTGAGCCAAAATCTGTTCATGTCAGATGTGGTGGGCCTGTCAGACTGGTTTCAGTGTTCTTTGTAAACATGCAGGGTTAATTCACTCACGCATTCCTATGCATGCACAAGACTAAAAATACACCACAATAGAAAGGTTGTGTGCATGCAAATGTTAACCTTAGCAACAGCTGAAAGAGCAAGCAGGTGGCAATTAGCCTGGGTACAAATACTTCCCTATTGTAGTGTTACAGACCTCAGGAGTGGGACCGCATGTTTAAATGGAGAAACACAAATGCACGATAGTTATGTTGAAGAATTGGGTGTGCTTAATGAGGTTATTTCAGTAGGATGCATGTCCAAAATTCACCCAACTGTTTTATGGTTACTTCAACAGCCTCTAAACTCACAACACACAAGAAAATGAAAGTAAACCCGCAAAGCTTGTTTCAATTGGTTACTTAAAGTTGAGACTGAATTTGGACGTAATTCACAGAAAAAGCAGAAGATACCAATTGTAAAGTTCAAGAGTCAAACTCAGTTCACTCCAAAATATAGACCGAAACTGTAAAACCACTGGCAACTGCCCTTCAGTTTGAGTCGCATATAGTGGTCACTCTTTGTTTGTTGTTTTTTTTTAAGTATACCTCACATATAGTTATCAAAATAATCTAGATCAGGGCTTCCCGAAGTGCAGCTAAATTCAGCGCCCATGAATATTGCAGGCAGCCCTGTAAATCTAATATTCAATAAAAACTCGCTGAAATTACCACCACCTAGCAACCACAGTGCATCAGCTGCTGTGCTGGCTTCTCTCTGAGATGGTTACTAGCTAGCAATCTAGCTAGCTAATGATTTTCTATTTTATATTTCAATTTAGCTAGCTAGTTTGTGCTGTTGAAAATGTGACCAGACCTGTCAAATTCAGGCAGATGCCGGAAGTGCACAGCTCATCCTACAGACTATTAGAACAGACTAACAATAATATATGTGTATTGTGCATTTCTGACACTCAAGGACACGTCACAAGAATCATGCCAGGAATACAACAATATAGCATTCATAAAACAAAAAAGATGCCAGCCAAAAGTAAGACAAAACTATTACGATCAGCAACAGTAATAAAACAATTCAAGGTAAACCAAAGAAAACAAGGTGCACTCAGCAATGGTAAACATTATTTTAACTGACGCACTGGAAATGAAGTTCAATGGTTGTTATAATGAAATAAAATATATACAGCAACGATTAAATAAAGTACACTCAGTAATGACTGAAGCAGTTGGAGACTCAGACTAAAATTTCACACAAGGGTGTGGTGATGTACTTGAGTGAACACCCTTATCACCAAGTAATGGATGCACCGTTAGCATTTTGAAAAGTCTAAGCAACACAGGAATGTTAAGTGTGTGGACAAGAGCAGGTCATAACTCAAACTGATAAGAGCAGACTTATCAAAAAGGGAGGGCTGGTAAACGGGCATCTATGGCAAAATTGACGTCATGCATTTCTTTGCACAAATGCAGTTTTAAATGTAATCTTCCATGTTACAAAGTGAAAGGCGTACTTGTAAATGTGCACAGAAAAGATGATCGGTGGCAGACATTTTAACCTCTAAATTGTGTGGCAGCGCATATTTCAGGTGCCACGCAAGGAAATGTGAACGGCACGGGATGGGAGGGAGGGAAATCCGCGCGAAATTGACAACATAGGCCTACTCACTGCCGCCAAACGTCGATGAGTCCAAGTCAATAGAAGGTGCATTCTGTTGCATGGTTACAGTGGTCGGTATAAATAACTGTGTCAAATCATGGATTGACAAGTTGACGTACAGCAAGGACCCAAATGGGCTTGCTCCCGGAATATGGAACGGCATTGGGGGCAAAGCCCTGGCGTAATTAGATGTGTCCAGATGTTAATAAATGAACGTATACTGACGTTAAGAATCACCATGTGCAGATGACCAAACGTGTGGATACGGCAAACGATACCTGTATAAAAGGCCATACAGAGAAACTAGGGGAAGCTTGCTAGCTAGCTAGTCAGGCAAGCAGTTAAAGCTGGACTAAAGCTTGACCCTAGCGAATTAAGTACAGTCTGTAGGCTATATTCTGTTACTCACAACTTCATAATATTAGATTTAAGACTTCCCTCTCACGACAGTCTGATGAGAGCTGACTACACATTCTGAACACATAGCGCATAAAATGTATGGTTTTGTAACTAATTTAGTTTCATGAAAACTATTTTATATTTTCATTCATTTTCTATATATTCATTCTATTTCCACCCCATGCGCGCATGCCAAATTGGCCCTCTGTGACCAAAACTGAACCCCGATGAAGTTATTTACCAAGTCGTGAACATTTGATAGTTTTGTATTGCAGCGAAACATGGAACTAAAACATCGTATGTGACCTTCCAAAAGCATTTTTTATGTTTACCTGTGTGGGCCAATCTGAAATAAATGCGCCATATTTGTTGTTGGGCAATTAACTCCGCTCATACACATGCCACCGCGGTTCAATGTATTATTTTGTTGCACAATTCAAAAACGGGTAATGACAATAACATGATGAAATGCAGTAATGTTGCAATATTACAGTAAATTCCAATTGGCTGAACCTCTATCAGTATGTTGCTTGTTAAGAAGAAACATGTAATGTAAAACATGTTACAAAGTAGACAGTAATAGTTACATTGAAATTTAGAGATGTCAGAGCAGTAAAGTTACGAGCCATCTTTTTTACACTACTATAGTGGAATTATCTGTTGTTGTTGCAAAATGGCAAATTACAAGCGAAGATGTGGCCACGAAACAGGCTCGGCGCCCGGAGAAAATACAGAGGGGTGCACTTGCAATCCACTGGGGGCACAAAACGTCATATCTTAAAAACCGTAATAAATACTATGTAGACATCAGGATATAAGGAGACATCTGGGGGTGCACTGCACCCCTAAGCACCCCCACAGCGCCGGTCCTGCCACGAAATATCCAAGACATACAGACGATGTCATAGTTGGATAAATTCCACTGTTCTTGGCTAACACCGGCTAAGCACTTTCCAGAATAATGCAACAAAGTCACAAGAGACTGTTGAAAAACTTGGTTCAAGTATGTCTCATAAAACACTTCGACAAAAATATCTAATTAATTATAACACATTTTAAAAAACAATTAAGCAGACAAGCAATTGTAATTAACAGTACCGGCAAAGATTAACAAACTAGATGTTGTTTTATACAATACTAATTAACATGGTAGCAAAGTTGGCGAGTTAAACTATTTAAAAAATTAACCAAAAACATGTTGGCGAACTCTTAACTGGATTAGGCTACTCTTCAGTAGTAAAACGTCACTTACCTTGGTAATAAGAAGTCGTTTCGCAAAAACCAATGTCTGTTCTCGAAAGATACAGTAAACTACACAACTGTTGAAGAAACTGAAAAAAAGAGTTGAACGCCCTTTGCCTTTTATACACCAATGTGAATGCCACGTCTGTTGGGATATGCTCCTCCCAGCAGTATCCGAATGCATGCCATTACAGGTATAAGAGAAAAGTTCATTTCCACCCCTCCAGAAATAGGAAAGAAGACATAATGTGATTTTAATCGGTGCTATACGTAGCGCCACGTGATTTATAATTCAATCTTTACCTTGCATACACTCACACTTACGTGCCACCTCGCACATTCATAACAACCGCGCGCACACGTTTCTGAGAACCTGGTACCTGGCACAATCATCTGCAAAGCTCGCACTCACTCACATATGAACGGCTGACACATTAATATGAAACCCTCGCACACGCACACATGCCCTATAGCCTACACAAAATTCTCACAGCACAAGTATAAAAATGTCCCGTGTGTGTGCGCGAGCACTTCATCTGAGCGCGTGTTCACGTCTTTCAGATATGTGAGTGAGAGGGACGATTTCGCAAGTGAAACTCCAGTCAGATAAAGTGTAATCTTCCTGGTGCACACACCAGTTAAAATAGACGGCTGATATGGTATTTGGGAAACAGAGCTTTTAGAATGCACTTCGCGATTAAGTTCGAAATATTTCGAGACTGAAGTCGGAATAATGTTTCGAGATGAGGACAAAGTCGAAAAGGGTGAAAGATTGAGGAATCACGATTCGCAATGTTCAGATACAATTTGCAATAGTTTCCACACACATACCAATGGCGGCGTGGACAGTGCGTCCCAATTGCTAGAGTGAAAAAAGTGATCTTAGATTAATCTACTCGGCGCCAGGAGACGGGATGCACAAAAACTCATAAATACTATGTAGACATCGGGATATAAGGAGACAACTGGGGGTGCACTGGGGTCCGTCCCGGGGTGCAATGCACCCCTAAGCACCCCCATAACGAGGGCTCACACGAACTACTCACTTCAGCTCTGCTACACTAGCCTATGGATAAATTAATGTAAGATTTATTTTTACTTTTGTTGTATGAATTTGTACTGGATGAGGGTCAAGTAGTTGTAGACATGTCTTCAAGTATGTCCACCAGTTCCTCCTTTGAGTAAAGGAGTTGAACACATTCCAAAGTATGCTGCATCCTCACTGTACCCACTTTGTATTGTGTTGTTAAAAGCGCTCCCCACCCCCTTACATGTACAAACTAGCTGGTAGTTGTTTCTTATCTGGCCAACTAATGAAACTTGGTCATGCAGCAGTTCTAATATTGTCGACTCCTTGAATTTGGGCAATTTGGAAGACACTATAGCAATAGAATTAGTGCAGTAGCCATATGCTCAATGTTTTTATATGGGCATTTGTGCAATAAGTGCATGTAGGCTGCCCCTGACTGAGGCCCCTTCTTTTTGGTTATTGAAGAAGCCAGTTCCTTGAGCCCTGTTTAAAGAAGCCATGATTTGGGAAGTTGAAGTGTTTGATGTGTGGGTGGCAGTGTAGCATAGTGGTTAAGGAGGAGGCTTCATAACCGAAAGGTTGTTGTTTTGATTCCCCACTGGGGCACTACTGCTGTACCCTTGTGCAAGGCAAGTAATCCCCAAGGCCTCAGTGAATATCCAGCTGTATAAATGGATAAGATCATTTGATGTAAATTGCTCTGGATAAGAACATCTGCTAAATGGCAAAAATGTAATGTGTCCAACTTGTCAGAACAAGTACTACCTCCTGGATGCTAAGTAGCAAGTAGACTGAGGGGACGTGTTTTCTGCCGCCATTTTCCTTTCTTTACAAGATGCTCCTATCTACAGATTAAAAGTATTTTATCAGTTATTTTTACAATTTGAATATTTTTATACACATGTGCATAGCCCTGAATATTTACTGAGGCAATCTGGGTTAGGTACCCAGTGGCAGCTGGTGAGCTGGAAACAGGGGAAGCTGAAACTTTACCTTTAAATCTATGATTATGTGGTGACCTCACCACTTCCTGCCGTTATCTGCTAATGCGCTGCAAGGAAGCTATATCAAATGCAAAATGACCAATCTCCAAAAATTAATACAAAATATTCCGCAAAGTCTGATGCAAAAGGTTTATTGTACATGGTTCAAAATCACATGCAGTAAACCGGGCTGGTCTGCGTGGAGCAGTAGCGTCATCAGTCATAACCCCAAGCAGTCCCCCAAAGCTGTCCCCTAAGCAGCCCCCCCCCGCCCAGCAGTCAGGCAAGCAGTGACCCCAAGCAGTCAGGCAAGCAGCCCCCCCAAGCAGTCCCCTAAGCAGTCAGGCAAGGAGTCAGGCAAGGAGTCTGGCAAGCAGCCCCCCAAGCAGTCAGCCCAATCCCCAAATGCATCTCCCTTTTTATGCTTATTAATTAAATTAATGGAAACAAATATATGAATATTTAACTAACAAGGACTTGGGCCACCTACTGCCTTCAGAATAGCTTCAGTCCTTCTTGAAATGCTGTTATACAGGTTCTGAACTGTCTGTAGTGGGATATTGGACCATTCTTCAAGAAGGAAAGTCTTCCATTCTTTAAAAGATGTGTGGTAAAAACCTACTCTGCACTTTGTTACAGTGCTTTGCTTAAAGGTTCATTGATGTTTAGAAGTTGAGGAGGCCACGAAAGGTGTCCATGCCCACGGTTTATTAAATTTGTACCCTCAATTAGAAAGAGGGCGTTAGAAAGTGCACTGAAATGAAATGCCGCCTAGTGGACAAAAGTTTATAACTCCAAGGACATTCAAATACTTCACTTTGGAAATACAATCCGAATTAGTTTTATTTATGCAGCCATCAATAATTGATTCAATTTATAAATCACTTCTTTCAGTTTAACTTTAACGGCCTTTTACTTTTTGCTCTGTAACGTCAAACCAGATTACATAGTACAGCAATGCCTCGGAGCGCCATCTAGTGGGCCGCAGAAGAAGTGGTACTGCCAAATGGTTACATTAAAATTTACATTTATGAAAATAACCAGCTTTGTAAATTACCGATATCTAAATGTGCTCAAGAATTCACAAAAAGTCAAATTAAAATGCATAATTTCAATGACCAGTTACGTTTGAATATCACCATGCCAATCACGACACATCAGGTAGACACAAACGTTTTGCCACTGTTAGCTAGCTAGCTAACGTTCTCTACGATGCAGTGACACAAAATGGATCGTTTTTTGAAAGAAAAGTGATGCGGGAGACAACCCTGCGCCAGTAAAAGCGCCAAAGCGTGTGGTGGGGAAATGTGACCCTGAATGCATTAAATCTGGATTCATAATGGCAGGCAGTGATGCAGAGCCGAAAGCACTGTTGAATGCGGTGAAACCCTCTCAAATGGTGCACTAAAACCGCGTCCGAGTCGGAGTCGACCGCGACCGCGACCAGGAGCACGCAGACCCCGGCTCCCGTACAGGTTAGGCAGCTAGCACAGCTAGGTAGCACACGTCTTTTCGTCAGGGAAGATTTAGACGGACAGGTTTTTAAAATGCAGTTCACCAGAATAAATAACCCTGGAAACAGTGGCTGGCACCCTTCCTTTAAAGGGAAAATATTAGAATCGCCAGCCACGTTAAATAAAAATGCATCTCCGCAAGTTACATTATGAAATAACTTCAGGTACGTGGCTCAGCTTAACGCGGGTCCAAGTCAGATGAAACATGTAATTAGGCCGTCTCGCCTTCCGCAAAAGTTTACCCACGGGAAACGGCACACTAGGGAAAATCATGCGAGTTAACACTCAAAACAATTCAGTAAATGAATAAAACGATTTATACCATCAGGTTGCAAAAGCTCCAGTTTAGGTGCCACGCTTGTTTCAGTTCCTCTAGCCAAGTCGCAATTTAAACTTGAGATAAAATATAACATAAAATTTAAATATAACCAGTTCGATACGGACGCGAATAATGTTTCTACCGCGCAAAACACGAACTGTGTCCTTTCCCGGAAAGAGAATTCATTTCATCCCGGCTCACTGGAAATGAATGCTACTTCCCACAGGAGCAGATCACCTGTCTTCATCCCGGTAAACTGAATTTATAATTGTCAGAATCAGAATAGACTTTATTGTCATTGCACGGTGGGGGTGCAACGAAATTGTTGGTGGTCTGCAACAGCAGCGCACTCTCCTAAAGCCAGTTGATTGGTGACTTGGTCATTGGGAGATTGCAGGTATTCATTGGCAACACCTTGGTCAATTAAATAACCCACGTTGCCCGCATTTTGCTGCCAATGCAGGGTCGCCATTAAAAACCCGCGTTCCCCACAATTGGAAATACTGTACAGGTGTTTGCACAGACGGCGCTGCACCAATGGCAGGAAGACATTGTGGTGTTGTCAAACAGATCCAAGAGAGGGCGCCAGAGGCCAAAGGGACGCACTATTTCTTACATATGGAAAGTCTAACAACAAAGCAGATGTCACCAGAACTGCGTGAAGCCATGAACGTGGCTGTGAAAACTGTTAACTATATTAAGAAAAATGGACTCAACTCAAGGTTTTTTGCTGCTCTGTGTGAAAGATTTGATGCAGATAATTTGCAGCTGGTGTACCACAGTGAAATAAGGTGGCTTTCAAGAGGATGTGTGCTTAACCGCCTTTTTGAACTGAGAAAAGAAGTGCACACATTTCTGGAAGAGCAGAACTCCCCTCTTGCTGAGCATTACACTGATGGTAACTTTTGTGCAAAACTGGGCCTACTTATCAGATATATTTAACCAGTTAAATCAGCTTAATATGTCAATGCAAGGCAGAAACAGCACAGTGTTTTTGGTTTCAGACAAAATTGAGACCTTCGAGAAAAAACTTCTTTGGAGCAGAAAAGTCATGGGGGGACGATTTGACATGTTTTCACTCCTAAGTGAAACTTTGGCAGCCTCTCCTCACGTCAACATATCCAGTGCTATGACCCAGCATTTGACTCAGTTGTCACGAAAGTTTGCAGACTACTTCCCAGAGGACCCACGACATGGAAACCTTTGGATCTTGGACCCATTCTCTGTGGATCCTGCTTCAGAAGACATGGCTCTGTCCGCTGTGTTGGAAAATGAACTGATGGAACTATCAACAGACAGCAGCCTGAAGCTTCAGCTCACACAAGTTGACCTTGCTTCATTCTGGCTACCAGTCAGTATCCCTCTCTGTCAAAACGGGCAATCAAATTTCTGTTGCCTTTCACCACCACCTATTTATGTGAGTCGGGGTTTTCCATTGTGACTGCCACAAAATCAAAGGCAAGGAGTAAACTGAAAGCAACTTTGAATGTTACTTGGCGTGTCAGCCTCTCACCCATCCCACCATCACTTGATCTCATTATTTCCCAGAAGCAAGCCCAAGTGTCTCACTGAGGGTAAGCAGAATATTTATTTTTGGTCATTACAACTGACAGTGGCATAACACATATTTACAGCCCAGTCTATTTTTTTCTCCTTTTTTTGTTGTTTTTTTTTCTCTCATTTGGGAGGGTGGTCCCCTTTATGTGTGCACAGGTTGTTAATGTACATTTTGTATGATCTGTTAGGAGAATATTATACGTCTATGTAACTTATTGTAATAAAGATACTAAGCTATTGGCAATCCTCTGGACCCTGATGGTATTGTATTACATGGATGTTGTCTTGAAGAGCCATTAAAGAATGATCACTCAACTGCTCAGTCTTCATTAACTAAAATCTTAATCGCAATATATGACATTATGACCTCTACATTGCAGCATACAACAAGGTAAAAACTACGCGTATGGAGTCAAAGTATTTTACCCTTGTCAGTAGAAACAAATGAAAATAGGTTTGCCATAAAATTGGGTCACATCACCTTACACAAACTGAACAGCCATTACAAGGCTATCCAGCTTACCTATGTGGCATGGGGTGGGGTGCCCTTCAGCGCCCCTACCTGGCTAAGCTGCGTCACCGCAATCCTGTCAGAACCCAAACCCTAGCTGCAGGACCTTGGGAGCAGCATTATGGAAACTCCTTGAACCACTTACCTGCAGGACCACACCTGAAAGGATGTAAGAGACACAGCTGCTGCCACTCCAGAGAAATTGGCTAGGGAGTTAAAATGAGGCTTGTGCCCCCCCCCCCCCCCCCCATCATGTGCTAGTGACTCAGCTGTTTTCAAAATTGCACATTCAGGCTGAACTGTAGTTCTTTCCCAGCTCCCTGCTCCTGAGGAAGCCTTGCTGTCTCTCCCTGGGCACTGAAAGCACTCAGTGAACTGCTTGTGGACTTGTTTTTTTGTTGTTATTGCTTTTGTCTCAATGTTCTGGCTACCCTGTTTTGCATAATAAATGTCCCTGCTGGGTAACTTTGCCTTGAGTCTTCTCGGTGTGCTTCTGTGCCTCCCCACTTGTACCGTAACACTCTGTATGGTACCACACCTGTTTGGTTCCCTGTTAGTGTCACACCCGCTCCCAGTCAGCCAGCTCAGCCACGCCCAGTTCAACCCACTCAGCCAGCTCAGCCACGCCCAATTCAGCCTGGCTCAACCATACCCACTCAAGCACACCTGTGATCCATTCCTGTAATCAAGCCCTGCCGTTATAAGGACTCTGTTTCAGTTGCCTCATTGTGAGGTATTGTTTCTCAGATTCATTACCAAGCCTGCTCTCTGCCATTTGACCGTGTTGCTTCTGTGTTTTGGCCTCTCGCCTGTTTTTGGACCTTGCTTGTGTTTTTTTTTTTGGATTCTGGATTGGTGTGCTTCTGATTCCTGTCGCTGACCTGTTTTGTCCCCGACCACATTCTTGGATTCTGTCTTTAAAACCCTGTAACCGCATCTGGATCCCAGTCTGTTTCATTACAGTTAGGTCAAGGTCAAGGTATCTTTATTATCCCTAAGGGGTAAAATGCTCATGGGAGGGTGTTTAGGAAGCCAATAACAGCAGGTACAAATGACTTGTATCCGTTTGTTCTACACCTCCTTGAAACAAATCTATGGCCTGACGGGAGCAGAGAGAACTCTAAAAACAGAGGGTGGCAAGAGCCAGCCAGAATTGACTGGGCCCTCTTGACGGACCTGTTCTTGTATAGGACTGGGTGGCAGTCCAGTGAAGTATGTGCTATTTTCCTACACATATCAACCACGTGCTGAAGGCGGGACCTGTTACCCGTTACACTTTCATTTCTGCAATTCTGCACTTCATAGGTTTCAGTTTCTTTAACTTTCGTTTTGAGTGGGGAGTGGGGAGTGGGGGGGGGGGGGGGGTGATTAAAACTCATTATAACTGGGCCACCTGCGTCTCTCCCAGTCTCATTCAGTTTGTTGGTATGACAAGCCGTTATAACATTCAGTCCTCTCCCGTTACCAAGGAGTTATACTTTTAGGTAAAAGACAGTAGCTTTGATTATACTACTGGGAGTGTTGCACCTCCAAAATTAGTTTTAACTTTAGCCAAGCCAAAGATTAATATCCCTTATACCCATGTCAGACAGCCAAACTCTATGCTCTCCAATAGAAACACGTGTTTGAATTAGCTAAGGACATTTTAAATGGGTTTGTTTAAAATATAAACATACAAATCCATTCATTTGGAAATGCACCTTTAAAAAATCAACTATTAGATTAAAATCAACCCGAGATTTGAATCTTGTAATAGGAGTGCAGAGTGTTTAGTAATGAATACTTTCTGTTGACCAGCTACAGTACAGTACTGTGAAAGCAAACAGCAATGTGAAGCCTGGCTAAATAAAATGTTTAAATACGCAAATATCCTGCTGGTACGTACATATTCGTCATCTGCTCTACTTTCCAGAAACGTGTGTTTATGCAAGAAAAATGAAAATGATAAAGTTCCATTATTTAATATAAACCTGGTAAAAAGTCAATGTCCCTCCCATCCTCTCCACTACATCAAAACAGTCTGCATTATTATCGATCAAATATTAATGCAGTAATGCATTTCAAAATGCATTTGAAAATGACATCACAAAAGCATAAAAACAAGTTCTTCAAACCACTTAACAATGATCTCACCAACTATAATGCACTAAATTGTTATGGGTGTATGTACTGTGAGAGCTGAGTGCCTTCTGTGTGATCATTTGTACTCTTTGTTTCTACCTGCATGTATAAAACTTACAAAGATGTTATTCTTCACAAAGCCCTCTGTGTACTCTCCTGAAATGTTAAGGATGTTGTATCTTTCCTGAGCGGAGCAGATTATCTTCTCCACAGCCTTGACTGGTTTCTGTCCTGTGTGGGTCGAAGGAAGCACACAGGCCATGCCCGGTCAGCAATAGATATGGTTTCACCTGGCTGAAATTTAAAAGAATGTTTTTTAGGGAGTTTTTCATTTTGAATTAACTGCTAACCACAGAATATTTTAAAACACAACTATAACTTTCATACTTTTTATACTCCCAGAAATGACACTTGAGCCTATTTGAGAGTTGCACGCCTTATCACTGCATAAAATTGTGATGCACACTAATGAAAGTTGGAATTGCTCTGACTTCTCTATGCAAGTTGTTGGACGACTTTTCCCCTGAGAGCTTTCAGAATAAACATGGAATTGTCTCACTGCACTCTGACTCTGTTTGATCACTGAAGTCTGAATTCTAGAAGGCGAGATTCCATGACAGCACTTAACGACACTGGCACACTAAAAAAGCAGCAAAACTGTCTCGGGGTCCTCAGTCAGTTGAAGGTGTGGAGGAGCTTTGCTTGAGTGCGTCTATTCCCAGAAGATAGATTCCATGTGTTGTAATTGCATGTCAGTTTGTTGCTGACCTTGTTGCAGATAATGCACTTGATATTCTGTTCATTATCTGGGATAGCAATGCAAGTGATGTTCTGTCGGAGAGTGTATGTGTGTCACACCCATACAAAAGCTGTTTCCCCTTAGGAGTAACCCTTTCCCCATAAAATGTGAGTTCAGTTTTTCCAGTTGTCAAGACTGGACTCGACAATAGGAAAAACTTGTTTCTTCCAACCGCGAATGCAGCATGAATTAATCACTCTGCATCAAAAATGCTTTCTATTATTCTATATTTCTATTATATTTCTATTATCACTGTAATAAAGTGAATAAGTTCTCTGTTCCCGTCTCTACATGCCTTACGTATTTGATCCGAAGGATTTACCACATGCTGCTGAACTTTTAACAACATCGTCACAATGGGCCCAGGGCTCTCTCAGGGCTCTCAGACAAAGCTTTTAACTTCTAGCTGCCACCATGAAAGCCGTTTTCAAGCCAGCTTAGTTTGTCCTCAAACTTTCCTTTCTAGTCTGTGTTATCAATTTGACTCTATCAATAGAGTTGGAGCTTCCCTTTCCTGCCGATGGGTTCGAATGGTCAGAATCAGTGAAACAGTGGGTGTTCTTTTTACGCACACAACTTTCTGTCCCTGAAATAGACTACCAAGGAAAACGTGTTTGCACACTGACGTACGCTATTCCTAGACCGCAGCTGTCTTAATTAAGTCGTAGTTTAGGCTAGACAATTTGTTTGGTGGGAAATGAAATTAATGATCCACTAATTCAAAGTCAGTGAACTACATGAAATCATCATTTTTATTAGCTTATTATGTCCATCTGTTAGTGCGTGCGTGTTTTCTTTCTTTACTGCAAACATAACAAACACATATGCCACAGCACACGCAGGCAGTAGCCATAATCATTATGCGCCAAGCGCAAATAACTTAACTGTAAGGTAAAGGAAAGAAAAAAACGACATAGAACAGATTTAATTTTCAACATTCCTGCAAACCTGTTGACCACCTTATCCAAATCTATGTTTGCAGCTAACTCTCTTCCGATGAAAAGTAACGCAAGTTTTGAGAGGCGCTCCTCGCCCATGGTGGCACGCAAGTAGTTTAAGGCGACTGAAGGAACGTTCTGCCTGTGCGCTACTCACAGGAATTGTGAGATATATTTTCTAAAGGGTAGCTAGAACGTTGGGAACGCTCGATTCATGTCATTGGCTATAAGAAAGGCTAAAACCTGGCCAGTGGAGAGCTCATCCATCTCCAGATTTCTGCACATTTTGGAAAGGAGCAGTATTCATCAGGGACATCGGAAGCAGAAACATCATTCACTACTGTACTGGCAAGTCGTGTATACTTTGGACTGGCACAGAATTAAATAAGTGTTTCGGGGTAAGCGCCCATGTCTTGGCTCTGGCCATAGGAACTCGAGCTTTCATTGTTTGTTTACAGGTACAGAGCATAGTGCGGCATATTTCTCCCTCTGCAGGCAGCCATGAGTGTGTGTGTTTTAGAGGGGATTATCGATTAAAGTCTTGCACTAAAATACACCAGAAACTGCGGTTAACACGTTTGTTGAACATATCTTTAAAAGGGATCATAGTATAAGCTACCACTGCTGCTGATTCCCGAAGTTATTTTTGCTAGCCGTGGGGCTCCGCCGTGGGTGCCGCCCACTGAAGCTCCGTTAGTGGATTCTATCCAGGGTTAGACTCATAATTTTGTCAAGTTTGTATTTGTACAAATGGATATTTTTCCATTGTAAACATCCAGTGTTGCTTCTAGGAACTGAGACTGAAATATTGTGGTTTATTTGTGTTTTAGTTTCTCTTAACCTATCAGTTCATTTTTGCTGGCAGGGACTGAGCAAAGACCATTAATTTCTAACCACTACTCACTATGCACACTGCGTTATTTCCGTGTTTATCTAAAGGGGTCTAAGTCGTTACTGCAAGTAGTTACTGAATATTTGGTGGCAAGAACAAAAATTTTAACTCTTCCCTCCATGTACTCATTTGGAACTGCCAACTATGAGATGAGGCTGGTCTCATATCACAGTGAATAACACAGCGAATAATAAGTGAATAAGTTCTTTGCCCGTCTCTTTTCCCGTCTCTACACGCCCCAAAATAAAGAAATTGCCCTTTCATGATATAAGTTGTTAACGTATGCACTGTGACGAGAAAACCTGTAGTTATTCTGTATATCGATTTTTAACCCGGCATAAAGAATGGTGCATTTTAGTGCTAGAGAAATACGTGTCACAGCAATGATCTGATTTTATTATTACATTAAAAGCCAGACGCATATTCGAATAAGGAAGCGTTGGTTCAGAAATCCGCTGAAAGAAAAAGCAGTTATAAATGGCCTTGGACTTTATTCTTGTTAAGGGATAATTCATCTCTTATTGCATTCATAGTTGGGAAATATCAAATGAAAGTTGCGTGACGGCTTCAAATTTCCTGTCGTTGCCCAACTGCCTTTTTTTAGAAGAACTCGAATATTTCAGAGTTTCGATTTCCCAGGCTTTTAAATAATCATTAAACAAACACTTCTGTGTGTCACGCCCCGCCACAACAGTGTCAGTATAAAAGTGGTCGCGGAATCGCTTAATATGCTCTTCACCGAAAAGAACAAGATGGAACTGCTCATCTCACTCCTCTTTGTGTGCGCGCTGATCTCCAAAGGTACCGTTAACTTCTCGAATGAGGATATGCAATAGAAATGTTAACGGAAATTCATGTATCGGCATTTTAAAAGTTAAAATGTTATATTTATATATAACTTTAAAGTTGATTTATGCTTGAAGCACTGCCACTATATCACTTACAGGAAATTGAGAATACAGTTGTTGTACTAGCCTATCTGTTTGTTTGTAATGAGTAAGCTTAATTTTTGCAACGAATACTCCAATTCAGAGGGTTAATTCTTCGGAAAAAACGCTAAATGAACGGAACTGGAGAACATACGTTTTACATACCGTTGTGTCCATATTCGGGTACGTGGATTGCGGATTTCAATATAAACCAGAAAATACCCTGTACCCTTCCTACGTTCCCCTAAGGCATCCTATTCCGTGCTCTTTTAAAGGAACATTCCACTATTTTCCATGAACGTCACAGTATATTTAACGATTTAACTCTGGTCTCGTGTAACAATTGTGTATTTGATTTTGAATGGTGCATTTTAGGAAAAAAAAACTGACGCCGAAGGACAAAAACCCTCCTGTATCAATCTGCGTACAAACGAAAACGCTAAAAGTGAAAAGGCAAACAAAAAGGATTTAACTTTTAATATTACTCATTTGCATTCGTTCATTCTTAAGTTTTCTTGTAGGCTATGCTGGCACTAAATGTTAGGCTATGGTGGGTTCAGACTCAAAGACTCGCTACAGACTGCTGGTTGTAGGAATTGTGGTCGCGGTGGGGCATCCAGCAAGAATGCAGAGACGGTCTTTCCCAATGCAATATTTATTGAGCAGAGGATTTGAGTTTCTTACATTCAAAGTGTGTGGTTCTATGCTTTGCAAATAACTAATAAAACTAAAGACACATTTGAGACGCGACGTTTTCTGTCTGTTTTTTTTTTCTTCTTGGGCGTAGTGTAACTGCTGGGTTTTGGAAAATACATGTAAAATATCTAATATTTTTATAGCCTACTGAAGACACCAGTTATTAGTTCATTTTAAAAATCATCAGTTTAAGTAGTCATTTAGCCGACGCTCTAATCCGGAGCGACCTACAAAAGTGCTATGTTAATTAACATAATAATAATAATTAATAATAATATCGTAATTATTACATTACGATAATGGGAGCCGGTAGGCCTACATACCACATTCTTTTAAATACCTTACTTGGGGCAAGAGATAGGGTAATGACATATCAAATGTATTTGAGGATATATAACCTAATATCCGACTGTGCGGGTCCCCAAACAACGTTCCAGGCTACTGAATTCAGGAGTAGACGCATACCTTCATGAACAGTATTTCACAGTATCATGAACAGTATGCAGGAACTGCATTCGATTGCCTAACAGGAATAACTGAAAAGATAAAAGAAAAATACGAAATCATACAAATAATATTCCACAATCAAACAAATGACACTCAAAAACATAACGCCGCATACCAGTTTCCTGTTTCCCAAAACCCGTCACAAATTTGCCACGGACAGTACAGTGTGTTTGTGACTCCGTCCTAGCATTAAAATATTAAAATAATCACGCCCGCATCTATCGCGCGTCGGGCGTCAGTCGGGCGCTGCGACGGATTATTTCCGTTAACTTTGCCGTTTGCATTTACTGCCGCAGTCACTGGCGCCGACAAACATCCTCACCGTGCGAGCAACCTCTTCCGTAAGGAGGTGCCTATACAAAACACATGCAAGTAAGATAAATGATATAGTCTGTACACCCTGGTGGAAACAAAAGCTGTTAAAAATTATTTTCGACTTTGCACTAGTCTGGTTTGCGACGTTAGTGAATGTGGCATCCCTTTCCACACTGGTGAGACATCCTTAACCCTCTAATACCGCGCAACTTCCAGCATTGCTTACAACGCAGAAGACCGCAAACAACAAGCGTCACAGACCAGACCGGTTACAGGTATAATGCGAACGTTCAGAATGTTAGGCTAGATGGAACAAAATACAGTTTTAAGAGTTTTCAGTCTGCGATGGGAGACGGTCGGTAACTCAGTTATTCTAACATCTGAGGGAAGCTCATTCCAACACGAGGGAAGCCAGGGTAGTGAAGAGGTGTGAGAGGATCGACCCTTTCGGAAGAGGAAGATTCGGCGTGACAAAGAATTTAACCCTTTATTTGACAGTCTCCTGAATGCAAATGTATATCTGTATTTTTTTTTATCTTCAACTATCTTTTTAGCATACCCGCTCCAGTGTAATCAGTGCATACCCACTGGTGTAGGATCATGCACGCAGACTCAAGAAACATGTCCAGCTTTCCAAACCAGGTGTGGCAGTGTGACTGTGGCTTCCTATATGGGTAAGACAAAATGAGATTAGTTCTAATGTACCTATGATGACACTATGCTAAGTATCTTTTGCCAGGTTTATAAATATTAGAAGTGATGAGGTGAAAAGGTGAGTGTGAGGACAGATATTTTACAATAAATACATATTCACAATCATTTGTATTTGATGTCCAGTTCTGGGCAGATGCCAGAGTGACCAGAAGTCTAACCAAATTTGCCAGCTTGGCAAGATTTTGTTTCCATTCGAATATTTGCAAAGTGGATTATTAATGGCAGTGTGCAATAATCTCACACAGTTGGCAGTAGGCATTAAAAAGGAATGGTCTGAGGACCATAAGAAAATAGGAATTCCACAGGAAGTTAAATTATTGGGGAATTTTATTATTTTTTATTTTATTCAATAAATTGCTTAACTTGCCCAATAAATCTTTTTACAATAATTTATCTGTTGCACACATACAGTATATTATACATATATACATATAAATACATATATTGTTGTTATAATATGAAAAAATAGCAGGTGAACTTGAACTCTGATCTGCAGATGCTCTTATCCAGACTGACTTACATAACTTACATTATTTTGGTAGCAGCAGTGTGGTGTAGTGGTAAGCAGCTGGGCTGGTAACTGAAAGGTTGCTGGGTCGATTCCCTGCTGGGGGCAGTGTTGTTGTACACTTGGGCAAGGTACTTAACCTACTGTTTTGTCACTGCCTATCTAGCATGTATGCTTGACCAAAGGCATCATCACAGCTGAGGTCTATAGCTGGTTGCTATGTGCCAGTACTTTTTAAAGTGCATTTAAAAGGACAGCAAGTAAGTATAATTGAAGAGCTTTAGAACATGGCCTTTGGGAGGATTTTGCAAAATACTTCATTTTATCAGAGTGCTGTGACTTAAGACAGACATTACAATACATTACATTGTTGGCATTTAGGAGACAGAAACAGTGTATGTACTTTTAAAGCTATTAGAGAAGTTAGTGTCAAAATTTGGTTTGAAGGAAACAAATTATTTTTGTGACAGTTTTGTGATGTTTAGTGTTGATGTATTTCCTATTTGTCCATCTGTCTGTTTGGCTAAAGGAAGTTTCAAGCTGGCTGAAGTAAATATGAAGTCATGTGCAGCTCCTGCTGAGTGTGTCAGTGGCTCAGTTAACTTTGGAGTTTCAAGGACAACTGTGAGCACCAGATGTTGTGATGGCAACCTGTGCAATACTCAGAATGCCCCAGGTAAATATTCCATATGCCGCATATTCAGCTGCAAATGTTTTTCAATAATTGTTTGCCGGCCCAATAATTGTTTGCCCATTGGATATGAATGTGTGCCATTATGCTTAGCACTTTTCATATAATTTTATCACATGCTTGCCTAAGGTCCCCATAAGTATGGATAGCTGTATGACTCTTTTCCAAGTCGTGAATTCTCTCCACTGTACCAAACGTCACACATACACATACATGTTGTTGCTGTTCTGTGCTGTAGCATTACCTGATGGATCTCCAAATGGGAAGCAGTGCTTTACCTGTGAAGGAACTGACTGCACACATACTTTGAAATGTCTGGGATCAGAAGATCGCTGCATTAAGGCTTCAGGTGAGTTCACTCGACCACATCGAACCATGTCAGAAGTTTGATCCCCTGGAAATGGATGTGGTCACACGTGACGCACCTTTCTTTTTAGAAAAGCGTTACTTTTCTTGTTAAATCATATTAGCCATGTGGGAATATTCTGAAGAAAGTCATCTAATGGCTGTATTGTTGATATTTGAGTTGACTATATTCACAGTTGAGTGGGACATCTAACTGAAGTGATGCTCAAATTGTTTGTCTGCCTGCACCTCCACTCAGGCTGGTTATGTTCATTTGTAACAAACATTCCAGCTTAGTAAAATAATTCTATAATAATTGCAGTTATTGCATACATATATTAATATTCTATGCATATGCACGGTCTACATAACAATGGTAATTACATGATGATTGTATGATAAGAATGATAAGGTAAATTCTAACTGCAGGACCTAAATGTGAAGGGTCACCTGTTGCTGTAGCTGTGTGGAAACTCAAGGTGTTCTGTCAAATCAACCTTTTTTTTTTGCTGTTGTGGTGACAGTGAAATCTGATGGGCAGACAGTGACAGTGAAGGGATGCGTATCCCAAACCGCGTGTGCCGGGACCCTTAATGCTCAACTTGGAAACACTGCAGTGGATATGAGCTGCTGCGAGGGAGACCTGTGCAACAACGCCCGGCGCATCGGGCAGAGTGTCTTGCTCCTGCTGGTGTCTGTGGCCTCCATCATCCTCTTCCACTGAAAAGTGCTTCTGCCCCCTTAGAACAATCCAGCAGCACACTCTCCTCCTCAGCTATTCTCGCTGACCCCACTGACCGCACTGTCCTCTCTGACCCAACGCGATGACCGCACCATACACTCTGACCCAACTCTCTGACCCCACTCCCCTTTGTAACCTACTCTCATCTGACACCCCTCTTCCACCCAACATCTCAGCTCTCCACTCCGACCTCATTCACCACTCCAACCCCATTCTTCCCGCCAATCCCGCGTGTCTCTCTCCTATGTGTGTATAAGCAGCCTGTCGTTTTCAAACTCAGGACCACATCCTCCTACTCACCATGTGCTACATTTGAGCTCTCCAGAGAAGGGGAACTGCAATTTCTGAAAATAATTCAATCAAATAATTTTTTTTTTTCCAAGAGGTTAATTTGTGAAACTATAATTTGTAAAGTATATTATTATTTAACATTTTTGCAGAATGCAGTCTTTAGACAGAAAATTTTCATGTGAATTTAGCTGTTTTTTGAAACAGATTCATGATGGTTTGGTTCCTTCATCAGTCCAGGCATATGATTAAATCTGTTCAGACAGGTTACCTGAACAACGCAGCAGACAATCATGAAATACTTTCTCACTAAGCATTCACAGAATTTGGTATAAAATTTCTCTTTCATTGGAAAAGTTTGTTTAATAAAAATCTTGGAAAATATGTGTGGGGCCATTTTCAATTAAAAATCTTGGAAAATGTTTTCAATTATAATGTTGATGGGTGCATGAAAAGAGGTGTCAATGCAAAAAAAGTCCCACAGAACAGAAGAGTAGAGACAAATCTGATCACCACCTAATTAGTCACAAACACAGTATTGCAAACGTCAGGATGGTTTAAAATACACTCAATAAAAGCTTGTGTAATGATTAAGTGTGTTGCAATGATCCAGGAACATACTATAATCTATGAACAAGGACTGGAGACATTTACCTTTACATGTATTCATTTGGCAGAGACTTTCATCCAAAGCAACTTACAAGTGAGGAAGAGTACAATATTAGAAGCACTGCATGATCAAGTTTTAATAGCTGGCCAGGCAAGGCACAAGCTATCTGGTAGACAAACGAGTGAAGACCAATATCCCACCAAAAACAGTTCTAAGTTTGACACAACTCACCTGCTTTCCATAACCAAACTACACCACCCTTTAATTTGGCTGAGGAAAAACTCTGCTATGGGCTTTCCATATATTTCCATACATATCAACCCCTTCGGATGCCTACCTGTACCACCCTCTGGAAACATCCATAAAATCCAAACAAATGAATTCGCAACAAAATGAATTAGATGAATAAATTGCAACAAAATGAATGAGATATTAACACTTTATTAACAAATTGACAATGTTTCCATGTAAACTTATAAGCAGCACTACAATACTAAATAACTGACTTCACTCAGCTATTGTTTGAAGTTGGCTACTACACTAGGATCATGTCACACCATGGGTCATCTCTGCAGTCTCTAATCTGCAGTCACTGCAGCAGTAGCTGAATGTACTTGATTTGTCAAGATAGATCTTGGGTGCTCCTGATTGTACTCATAGGCAGCCCTTTTTGCCATCTGGCGCTCCCTGCTGGCAGTGTCTTTTATTTTGTTATCATCATGTAATCTTATATTTTATCATTTTTACATGATCTATCAGATGCATATTAAATAATATCTGTCTAAAAAAAATGTAAAGGTAACGTGTCCGATTCGGGGAAAACCATATGATTTTATGGAGTAGGCTACTAGTGTTACCTAGCGTTAGCAGGTAGCAGTTTAGCCACATATGAACGGATCCCCAGTAATAGTAATAGCGAAGACTTGTGCTGTCAGGTGTAATATTAATAAGATACGAAATCCCAATGTGCAAGTTTTATGTTTTATCTAAGGCTAGAGACAGTCAATAAGTTAATTTACCTCGAAACTAGCCAAGACGGTCGGTGACTGTTAAAGTGCTGGCTGACACATGCGTTCGGTCGGCTATCTTTATGGGGGAAACCCCGTGTTAAAATAAATTCTCTAATGTTACTCATGTGGTCATGTTGGTGGGAATATATTTTGTAGAATGTGACTGCTACAATGCAAAAAAATATAATGACATTATAGAAACATGGTAAAGTTATTTAATAACATTGAGAAAGTCGTGAATTTTGCATGTAGGGCTAAGGCTGTTTTCACACTTTCAACGCAATCACACCCACACGACCTCCTTGAATCTTCATTGACAGCTTCCGTCAACTGAACGACAGGCAGACAGTGTTTGGCCAGAGGCTTCTTATTTTACATTTACATTTATTCATTTAGCAAAGCTAAATTCTTATTCTTTTATCCAAAGCGACGTACAAAAGTGCAAATGTATTTACAATGCACGTACAATGGCTGTTAATCAAGGTTCAAGGAGGTCGTGTGGGTGTGATTGCGTTGAAAGTGACCAATCATAAGAGGGCCAGTGCCTGCCTTGCTTTCCGCTCCCAAATGGTCAAAACTCAGGTGGATTCGCGCGAGCGGAACTCAACTTCGAGAGTTAACCCGCGCGAGCGCGTATGCCCTCCAGCGCTCGCCAGGCAGAAGCTCTCTCGCGCGTGGTGGCTGCTTTGTGCGCGAGAATGTTTTCTGCGCTCGCGACTTTTGACATAAATCAAATCTGACGCCATATGAAATCACCCTAAGTTTACGGGAGCCGGAGCCAGAGCCAGAGCCAGAGCCAAAGCCAAAGCCAAAGCCAAAGCTGAAATTTGAAGTACGTGCGCTTCTCTGGTCCGAAGATATCAAAGATATAGCAAAAGTTTTTTTTTTCCCCACAGATAAGTTTTTGACTTCACCATGTCCCTTTCACATTGAATAGCCTAGTTTCTTTTCCTTATATGACTGTTAAACTGAATTTAGATTAGATTGTAATCTTTAATCTGTGTTCTAAAAACTGACATATTTCATGACTTGGTGTGATTCAAGGTTATCGTAGAATCTAGACAAATGTGCGAGGTGGTCAGCGGGGCACAGCTGAAACACAATGTATCAACTGTACCCGCGGTAGAATCCTATTGCGTAACGTGCTGTTTAAGTGCACGGTTTAAGGTTAAGAGTCATATTTAGACAACGTGGGAAGACAAATAAAAACAAAATTTGATGTTTGTGCTATTTGAACCGTCTCCTAATAATTGACATATTTTCTAACATGAAGGACATAAGGATATTATGGCATGTTGTGAAATATGCAAGGTGGTAAATGGATACAGTTATTACACCTTTTCCAGGTGTTTATGTTCATAAGGTATGCAGTTACAGAGTTCATTTGAAGAGAATAAAATGTAAAAATATATATTTTTTGTTTGGACAGGCAGAGTAACAAGCAAAATACAACTGTAGCACAGCCTGTAGGCTTTTTTGTTTATGTGTGTGTGCTATGCCTGTTGCAGGATACCCCGATTCAGAGTTAGGGGCACAGATAGGGGAGTGCCAGCAGATCTTTTAGAGAGGGCCTCAAAACCAGTTGAGGAAGGAAAGTCAATTAGGAGCATGGCACAGGAGTTGAGCATTCCCCTTGCTACCTTGGCCCGATAAGTCAAAAAGAAAAGGGACCTTACCGAGCAGGGCCCAAGCATGCTGCCCTCTGTAGGGTACAAGGGCTGCAATGTAGGTTTTACTGCTGAGCAGGAGCTCAAGCTGCAGTCTTATGTCAGAAAGGCAGCAGCTTTATACTTTGGGCTCCCCCCAAAAGAGGTAGGAATACAGTGAAGACGAAAAGTCCAGGATCAAGCACAATGTTAATGGTCAAATAAGCCAGCATCAAAGACACACAGCAATGTTTTTGTTGTCCAGAAATATTGTGTTCTGTAAATAAATGAACCAATGCATTGAAGTTAAATATGAGATTATTAAATTATGAAATAAAACAACTTAAATTATACTATTACAACTGCATTATCAACTAAGTTATTTTTTTTTTGTTTCAGGTTCACAAATTGGCCTTTGAACTGGCTAGTTTTTATGGATTGCCTTTTCCTTCCAAATGGATAGAAAATGGCATGGCAAGCGAAAGTTAAGGAGGGAGGAAAAAAGCAAAAAAAGAAAAGTACAGAGGACACTCAGTGTATTGTCTGTGATGAATGGTATTCAAGGTCCCGGGCCGGGGGAGCAATGGATTTCTTGCTCCATCTGTGGCATAGGGTCGCATGTAGAATGCACTGATGGAGGCCACAACTACATTTGCCACCACTGTGAGTGACTGTGGTGACTGAGTGAGAGAGTAAGTGACTGAATGACTGTTTTGTTTTTATGGTTTATTAGGCTACTGTTTTTGTTTGCATTAGTTGGGGCCTCCATCTGTGTTATTATTGACGTCTTCAATTGCTGCTCAGTGTTTTACAAATTAATTATTTTTAACTGTTGCTCAATAAATAAAAAGATGAACTGAAATTAAATATTTTATTGCTGTTTGCAATTGCTGTCCAATGTTTCACAAATGAACTATTTTTAACCTTTGCTCGATAAATAAAACGATGAACTGAAATTAAATATTTTTTGTAGAACGGTGATTTTTAAAAGGTATTTTACATTTGCAATGAATGGTTTAGGCAGCTTTACAGCATTACGGATGAGTATTTCAACTGCACCATGGTACTGTTCCAACTGTACCCCACATACAAAAATGCTCCTTGCGTTTATGAGCTAATTGAGGAAAATATGAACTACTTACAGATATTATTGATCATTACTTTTTTAGTAGACAAGCAAAGGAAATGTCATATGAAAAATCACATGCAATCAGTTGCTAGATTTTATGTGGTAATGCAAAAAGGAAAACGTGTACCAACTGTACTCGGTCTACCCTATAGGTTGACATGTATGGCTTTCTGCAACAGGATTCAAATGAACCACTAAAATTACGTTTTAGACACGAAGTGCCAATCTTGATTACAAAGAGCGAGGAGAGTTAAATTCATGCATGCAGTCAAAAAACTTAAGACAATACTCTCCACAGGCATTTAGACTTTAAGGTAATTTCATATAGGCTACTGAGACGTTAACTGACTGTCAAGTAAGGGGAAACAAAAGCATACTCAGTTTTAATATCCAGTCAGTCTCAGCAATGTTGGAAGTGGCAGCAAACAACGAAAAGAACAAAGCTTACCCGACATGTATTTCACCGACCCGATTCAGTATTTTTACGATAACTTGATAAACTGTATTGAATGCCTTGGTCATAAATCGCTCGAAATAAGAGAGCCTGCCAAATTCATGAATGTAGTCGTAAATGAAGAAGAAAAAAACACTCTGAAAGATTCACTCGACAAGTGATCGACAACGATCTGGCCTTTTTCTTTGTTTAGCGCTCCCTGCTCCCATCTCTACACTCCTCAAACTAAAGAAACTGAGCGCTAGCAGTTGGAAAAGTTGCGACAATGGAACTCTCCGCATCCTCCTAAGCTGGCCAGCCTCTCATGAAATACGTCGCTGACATAAGCAGTATGACGAGAAAACCTGTAGTTATATATTCGATTTTACCCGGCATAAACAATGGTGCATTTTATTGCTAGATCACGAAATACGTGTCACAGCAATCATGTGATTTTATTGTTAAAGTAAAAGCCAGATGCATATTCGATTAAGGAAGCGTTGGTTCAGAAATCCGCTGAAAGAAAAAGCAGTTATAAATGGCCTTGGACTTTATTCTTGATAAGGGATAATTCATTTCTTATTGCATTCATAGTTGGGAAATATCAAATGAAAGTTGCGTGACGGCTTGAAACTTCCTGCAGTCGGGCGTTTTTCAACTGTCGTTGCCCAACTGCCTTCGAAGTCTTCCAGGCTATTAAATATTCATTAAACAAACACTTCTGTGTGCCACGCCCCGCCACATCAATGTCAGTATAAACGTGGTCGCAGAATCGCTTAATATGCTCTTCACCGAAAAGAATAAGATGGAACTGCTCATCTCACTCCTCTTTGTGTGCGCGCTGATCTCCAAAGGTACCGTTAACTTCTCGTATGAGGATATGCAATAGAAATATACATACATCGGCATTTTAAAAATTAAAATGTTATAGGCCTATATAAGTTTGAAGTTGACTTATGCTTGAAGCACTGTTACTAAATCAGCCTACTGATTAATGCGGGGCGAGGCTTAAAATAACGACCTAACGACGCCACTGGTAATGACATATCAAATGTATTCAAGACGAACACGTATATTATATAACAATTCATTATAAACTTAAGGGACCTGCAGCGATTGCCTAACAGGAATAATAGAAAAGATAAAAGAAAAATACGAAATCAAACAAATAATATTCCATAATCAAACAAATGATGCTCAAAAACATATAACTCCGCATACCACTTTCCAGTTTCCCAAAAATTGCCACGGACAATACAGTGTGTTTGTGACTCCGTCCTAGAATCAAAATATTAAAATAATCACGTCCGCATCTATGGCGCGTCGGGCGTCAGTCGGGCGCTGCGACGGATTTTTTCCGTTAACTTTGCCGTTCGCATTTACTGCTGCAGTCACTGGCGCCAACAAACATCCTCACCGTGCGAGCAACCTCTTCCGTAAGGAGGTGCCTATACAAAACACATGCAAGTAAGATGAATGAAACTATGGTCAACACACTCGTATAAAGTAAAGTTAAGTTAAAAAATATTTTTGACTCTGAACTAGTCTTGTTTGCGACGCTCGTGAATGTGGCACCCCTTTCTGTACCGGTGAGACATCCTTAACCCTCTAATGCCGCGCAACTTCCAGCATTGCTTACAACGCAGAAGACCGCAAACAACAAGCGTCACAGACCAGACCGGTTACAGGTATAATGCGAACGTTCAGAATGTTAGGCTAGATGAAACAAAATACAGTTTTAAGAGCGTTTTAAGAGTTTTCAGTCTGCGATGGGAGACGGTCGGTAACTCAGTTATTCTAACATCTGAGGGAAGCTCATTCCAACACGAGGGAAGCCAGGGTAGTGAAGAAGTCCCTTTCGGAAGGGGATGATCCGGTTTTTCAAAGAATTTAACCCTTTATTTGACAGTCTCCTGAATGCAACTGTATATCTGTATTTTTTTTTTATCTTCAACTATCTTTTTAGCATACCCGCTCCAGTGTTATCAGTGCATACCCACTGGTGTAGGATCATGCACGCAGACTCAAGAAACATGTCCAGCTTTCCAAACCAGGTGTGGCAGTATGACTATGGCTACCTATATTGGTAAGACAAAATGAGATTAGTTCTAATGTACCTATGATGACACTATGCTAAGTATCTTTTGCCAGGTTCTTATATTAGAAGTGATGAGGTTAAAAAGGTGAGTGTGAGGACAGATATTTTACAGTAAATACATATTCACAATCATTTGTATTTGATGTCCAGTTCTGGGCAGATGCCAGAGTGACCAGAAGTCTAACCAAATTTGCCAGCTTGGCAAGATTTTGTTTCCATTCGAATATTTGCAAAGTGGATTAGTAATGGCAGTTTGCAATAATCTCACACAGTTGGCAGTAGGCATTAAAAAGGAATGGTCTGAGGACCATAAGAAAATAGGAATTCCACAGGAAGTTAAATTATTGGGGAATTTTATTATTTTTTATTTTATTCAATAAAGTGCTTTACTTGCCCAATAAATCTTTTTACAATAATTTATCTGTTGCACACATACAGTATATTATACATATACACATATAAATACATATATTATTGTTATAATATGAACAAATAGCAGGTAAAGTTGAATTCTGATCTGCAGATGCTCTTATCCAGACTGACTTACATAGCTTACAGTATTTTGGTATCAGCAGCGTGGTGTAGTGGTAAGCAGCTGGGCTGGTAACTGAAAGGTTGCTGGGTCGATTCCCTGCTGGGGGCAGTGTTGTTGTACACTTGGGCAAGGTACTTAACCTACTGTTTTGTCACTGCCTATCTAGCATGTATGCTTGACCAAAGGCATCATCACAGCTGAGGTCTATAGCTGGTTGCTATGTGCCAGTACTTTTTAAAGTGCATTTAAAAGGACAGCAAGTAAGTTTAATTGAAGAGCTTTAGAACATGGCCTTTCGGAGGCTTTTTGCAAAATACTTCATTTTATCAGAGTGCTGTGACTTAAGACAGACATTAATACATTACATTACATTATTGGCATTTAGCAGACAGAAACAGTGTATATACCTTTAAAGCTATTAGAGAAGTTAGTGTCCAACTGTGTTGTATGAATGAGACAAAGAAAACCTGTGACAGACGCAATAGTCTTGCATTTTCCCCGTAGACTAACTGTTTTTGTGATGTTTTAGTGATGATTACTGTTGATGTATTTCCTATTTGTCCATCTGTCTGTTTGGCTAAAGGAAGTTCCAAGCTGGATGAAGTAAATATGAAGTCATGTGCAGCTCCTGCTGAGTGTATCAGTGGCTCAGTTAACTTTGGAGTTTCAAGGACAACTTTGAACACCATATGTTGTGACGGCAACCTGTGCAATACTCAGAATGCCCCAGGTAAATATTCCATACGCCGCATATTCAGCTGCAAATGTTTTTCAATAATTGTTAGCCAGCCCATTTTTATTTTTGTGAAAGATTCATTAAATAGCTGGATTTAGGTGATTGACAGGCCCATTGAATATAAACACATGCCATTGTGCTTAACACTTTTCATATAATTTTATCACATGCTTGCCTAAGGTCCCCATAAGTATGGAGAGCAATATGCCCCCTTTTCAGCTAGTGAATTCTCTCCACTGTATGTAATAAACATCCACATTTTACACATACATGTTGTTGCTGTTCTGTGCTGTAGCATTACCTGATGGATCTCCAAATGGGAAGCAGTGCTTTACCTGTCAAGGAACTGACTGCACACATACTTTGAAATGTCTGGGATCAGAAGATCGCTGCATTAAGGCTTCAGGTGAGTTCACTCGACCACATCGAACCATGTCAGAAGTTTGATCCCCTGGAAATGGATGTGGTCACATGTGATGCACCTTTCTTGTTAGAAAAGCGTTAATTTTCTTGTTAAATCATATTAGCCATGTGAGAATATTCTGAAGAAAGTTATCCAATTGCTGTATTGTTGATATTTGATTTGACTATAGTCACAATTGAGTGACTATAGTCATCTAGTTGGACATCTAACTGAAGTGATGCTCAAATTGTTTGTCTGCCTGCACCTCCACTCAGGCTGGTTATGTTCATTTGTAACAAACATTCCAGCTTAGTAAAATAATTCTATAATAATTGCAGTTATTGCATACATATATTAATATTCTATGCATATGCATGGTCTACATAACAATGGTAATTACATGATGATTGTATGATAAGAATGATAAGGTAAATTCTAACTGCAGGACCTAAATGTGAAGGGTCATCTGTTGCTGTAGCTGTGTGGAAACTCAAGGTGTTCTGTCAAATCAACCTTTTTTTTTTGCTGTTGTGGTGACAGTGAAATCTGATGGGCAGACAGTGACAGTGAAGGGATGCGCATCCCAAACCGTGTGTGCCGGGACCCTTAATGCTCAACTTAGAAACACTGCAGTGGATATTAGCTGCTGCGAGGGAGACCTGTGCAACAACGCCCGGCGCATCGGGCAGAGTGTCTTGCTCCTGCTGGTGTCTGTGGCCTCCATCATCCTCTTCCACTGAAAAGTGCTTCTGCCCCCTTAGAGCAATCCAGCAGCACACTCTCCTCCTCAGCTATTCTCGCTGACCCCACTGACCGCACTGTCCTCTCCGACCCAACGCGCTGACCGCACCATACTCTCCGGCCCAACTCTCTGGCCCCACTCCCCTTTGTAACCTACTCTCATCTGACACCCCTCTTCCACCCAACATCTCAGCTCTCCACTCCGACCTCATTCACCACTCCAACCCCATTCTTCCCGCCAATCCCGCGTGTCTCTCTCCTATGTGTGTATAAGCAGCCTGTCATTTTCAAACTCAGGACCACATCCTCCTACTCACCATGTGCTACATTTGAGCTTTCCAGAGAAGGGGATCGTTAACTGCATTGAGGTGTACACATTTCTGAAAATTACTGAATCAAAGAATGTATTTTTTCAAGATGTTAATTTGTGAAATTATAATTTACAATGTATGTTATTATTTAATAATTTTATGGAATGCAATATTTAGACACAATTTTTTTCATGTGAATTTATCTGTTTTTTTTTTTAACAGATTCATGATGATTTGGTTCTTCATCAGTCTAGGCATATGATTAAATCTGTTCAGACAGGTTACCTGAACAACACAGCAGACAATCATGAAATACTTTCTCACTAAGCATTCACAGAATTTGGTATAAAATTTCTCTTTCATTGGAAAAGTTCATTTAATAAAAATCTTGGAAAATATGTGTGGGGCCGTTTTAAATTAAAAATCTTGAAAAATATGTTTTCAATTATAATGTTGATGGGTGCATGAAAAGAGGTGTTAATGCAAAAAAAGTCCCACAGAACAGAAGAGTAGAGACAAATCTGATCACCACCTAATTAGTCATAAACACAGTATTGCAAACGTCATGATGGTTTAAAATACACTCAATAAAAGCTTGTATATTGATTAAATGTGTTGCAATGCTCCGGGAACATGTTACAATCTATGAACAAGGACTGAAGACATTTACCTTCACATGTGTTCATTTGGCAGACACTTTTATCCAAAGCGACTTACAAGTGAGGTGGAGTACAATATTAGAAGCACTGCATGACCAGGTTTTAATAGTTGGCCACAAGCTAGCTGGTAGAGAAAGGAGTGAAGACCAATATCCCACCAAAAACAGTTCTAAGTTTGACACAAATCACCTGCTTTCCATAACCAAACTACACCACCCTTTAATTTGGCTGAGGAACAATTCCAGAGTTCAGGGCCACTGCTATGGGCTTTCTGCAACAGGATTCAAATGAACAACTAAAATGACATTTTAGACATGAAGTGCCAATCTTGATTACAGATAGGGAGGACAATTAAATTCATGCATGCAGTCAAAAAGACAATACTCACCACAGGCATTTAGACTTTAAGGTAATTTCATATACTGAGACGTTAACTGACTGTCAAGTAGGGGGAAACAATAAAAAGGTGAATGATACACGTCAATGTTCACAAAATTTAAATCAAATAGTATTTTTATTATGGCAGTGCACACTTGAAAGTGGTAAAGTAACCAGCATAACCATACGTGTCACACTCGGGCAAAGAGTTCCCTGTCACACCCGCTCCCAGTCGGCCAGCTCAGCCACGCCCAGTTCAACCTGGCTACCCAGCCTATATAAGGACTCAGTTTCAGTTGCCTCATTGTGAGGTATTGTTTCCCGTGACTCTACCAAGCCCGCTCTCTGCTATTTCTTCGTGGTTATCCCTGTGTTTTGACCATTGCCTGTTCTTTGGACCTTGATTGTGCTTTTGGGTCTGGTTATTGTACTGCTGCTTCTGTTGATGACCTGTTTTGCTCCTGACCACGTTTCGGTCTCGGTGATTAAAAAGCTTGACCGCACTTGGATCCCAGTGTGTTTCATTACATTCCCTTAATGTGACAGAGCATACTCATTTTTAATATCAACTCAGTCACAGCAATGTTGGAAATGGCAACAAACAAAAACAAAGAAGCATAAAAAGTGTGTTACTCCACCAAGAGAAAGTACAAACTTGAATCATATGTGGCATGGTGGACTAATGAAACTATATAGTCTATATTATATCCAAATTACACTGAAAACAGACATACCTGACATAAAAAATAACTGTGTGCTTAAAACAAACAATACAAAAGTAAGAAGAATTATCTGCAATAATACATAGATGTTTAATCGGATACAGATAAAAACATAAATAAAAATGCTTACCCAACATGTATTTCACTGACCTCACTAACCAGCATCCACCAGTGTCAAGCCAGCAACAATGAGCAGTATGTATGGGTTACAATGGGTTACAATACGTACAGGTTCTCCTGTACATGCAGAATATGATAATTGCTTTAATAGCATGTTTATGGATGGACTGGCCTATGAAACTATCAGGACACATTGGTTTGCAGTGTTCTGCTGTTTTTATGCATTGGTACTGAACCGAGAACACAAAGTATACTTTAGGGTTGTCTGGATATTGATGTGCTAATCATGTAACATAGAAAAGATGAGGCATAAATCAGTAACTTACAATATCACTTTTTAGCCAAGACTATTACAGCATCTACGAATAATATTACTAAATAAAACCATCCATTAATTTACAATATGTACAATACCAGTCAAAAGATCGGACACACCTGATTAAGATAATGGGAAACATGCATTCAAAGATGTTTAGTGATCTACAGACATATGCTTAAATGCTTGAAATTTGTTTCTTAGACAAATATAAATAGTGCCATTGATGTCTATGTATGAATCCGTTTCCAAAAGAAATATTTATCTATAAAAACTTTTTTTTGCAACTTTGAAGAATCTAAAATTGATGATTTTGATTTGTTTAACACTTTTTTGATCACTGTATAATTCCATTTTGTTATTTCACAGTTTTGATGTCTTTACTATTCTAAAATAATAGAAAAAAAATTGGAAAATAGTATAAAGTTGTGTCTAAACTTTTGACTGCTACTGTACTTCAAAAGAAAAATTCTCATTTACATGCAATATAGGATAAATACTTGAAATTGCAAAAGTAAAAAAATGGTAAATTGCACATACATGTCTGGCTGTAGAAATAAATAAATAAACAAAAGTTTGGAGATTCAGTCATTTGACCAGAGCTCCCAATACAGAGAGTGAACCCATGGTTACTACACAGGAAGTTTTTCAAGGTTTTTTCTTCATTTATACATTCAGAAAAATGTCCCATTTAGGCACATGGCACATATTCACTATCATAGTTGTACATTTGCTTGTGAAAACAAAGTGTGTCCTGTACATTAATATTATTTTTAATAAGTATTTGCAAAAAGTATTTGCAAATTATTAGTAGAGAGGAACATGACGCAACCATCTCAGATGCTCAATCCAGTAGTTCTGCATTGTGGATGCAAAAAAAGAACAACATTAAAGATGAAAGAACAGCAGTAATGTAGACAATCTTGTACACAATATGCACAATGTGCATATTCTATTAAATAAATAAATAAAAAACATCAACACGTTAGAATTTCAGTAAGTAATTATAATATTAACATCGACATAATTCAATTACTTAAAATGCAAATTTTGTCCACTGAAAATTTTAAAATGGAAATATTGAAACAATAAGACTCTTTCGGGTGAATAAACAAATAGATATCACAAATGTGATACCACAACCTGTTTGACTGTTCCTGTATCTGAAGTTCAGGCAGTAATGATGTAATTCATAATTCAGTATAATATCCACAAAATTTGCACTGTAAATTGCACATTGTCCATGTTTTTGATGGCCTGCGCCTATATTTTCTCAACAACATTCTGCAGAAGGAGATTTTGCTTTCTACAAAAATATATTGCAGTCCAGTTTGTTAGATGTGGTGTACTGGAGCTCATCTGAGAGATTGTCTTATTTCATTTCAGAGCATTCTTTAACCTTCGTGCTTGACACCTCAGTTTGACAAGACTCCTATTGCTGAAGTAGAGTTACTCCTGCTACCAAGCGCTGTGCAAATATTGTAAAGTTACACAAGTTTGTAAGAATTGCTACTTGTGAGATATCTCTGAGTTTAGACAGGTTCCAATCAAGTGTGGTTTATTGAAAATAGTAAATGATAATCACCGTGTACAAGTACAACAGGTACCGCAAGGCAGGGCAAATACAAAAAAGTTTTGTGTCTGAGAGGAGTGACCCCACCAGGATGGAACAGTCAGGTGCCCCATGGTTGCAGAGTGTAGCGATCTTGGTGGAAAATACCATCTGAAGACAGACTGCGGGTATGAGCGGGCTGTCCCATTCACTGTCGTGTATGCCAGCACCAAGGTTTTGCACTTGATGCAAGCGATAACAGGACCACTTTCCTACAGCGCTACAACTCTACAGCAGCAGTGACTGTAATGCTCACGCATTACATGTTAACGGTTAAATGGTTTCATGTTAACGAATCCTCCTGCAGATGTGTAAATGAGTCGTCCTGAGGCACCAGGTTCCATTTCCTGTGAACCGGTTTAATGAGACTGAGCAAACCATATGGCCTGTATTCTTTATATAACCGCTACAGGAGTGGAAAATTGTTGACCTTAAATTACCCTGTGTGACAATGTTTTGTTATTCAGTGAGTTTCTATTATCTGTCAGCTCATTGCTGCCCATCTAGCAGGTGCAGAATAGTTGGTAGAGCATCTGGGTTTTCAATCTGCTTTTGATAGAATGCACTGTAGACAAGTCTCTCTAATGACTGGACTGTTGTAACTGTATCTCTGATCATACGCATTACTGTTGGATAATGTTTAACACTTCTGTTTTGCTCACAAACATTGTTACATGTCCCTTTAGACTATATCTGGGGGTGGGGGTATTTTCCCCCGTGGGGACTGAGGACTACTGCATACTGTATCTTTGTATGTGCTTTAATGCATTAGTCTCCAAGTCTAGAAAATCTAAAGACCACTGCTATGCCTTTCCTCCAGGTGTTCGCCCTTTTTGCTGCCACTGGTTTGCCAATAATATGTAAGAATTGCATTACTTGTGAGATATCTATCTTCATGTGTCTGCCTCACCAGCACTTCAGTTATAACCCAACCTGGAACAAAGGTCTGCTTTTCCCAGTAAATCATTATACACTTTAACACATGCTACTGTACATTACTGTATGGAATTGCCATTTATTGAAATTTAATGGTCTCTTAATGGTCGAGTCTATATCCTGAATGTAGAATTTTATCAGTACACACCATCAAACCTGTTGCCTTCCAGTCTCCAGAGCAGTACTGTATTCCAGACTGCATGACTTTATTTTAAGATATGGTTTATTTGACTGCATTTTTCCAGAGAATCTGCGTTTCCCAAAAAATATGCAATTAGTAATTGACTCTATTTATATTTGGCTCTCTGAATATGAATATGTGAAGGTAAGTTAAGCATGACGATTCTGTAGGCTATTACCACTGCAAATGAAGTTCCACTGAAAATCAATGTAACAACCTTCAATTTCCTATTAATTCTTGCAATTCAATAGGAAGGTATTTCACACCAGTTAATAATTCAGCAAATAGTTAGGTATGAATTTTTCAGTTTATAGTAAATATAGGGCTAAAAATAATGGAGAAGAGAAACTTCACAAATAAACAATGAAAAAATGGGGTTGTTGTGTCTATGTGCTCAGTACATAATGCAAGATTACAATGGCAACTACAGCATGCATCAAATTGGCCTATAGCAACAACCCAGTAACACTTTGTACAACAAAGCTTTCAGTTCAACCACGCTTTTTTTTTTTTTTTTTTTTTTTTTGATTAGAGGGAGTCCCCCTCAATACACTGAACTTCCTTTTCATTAATACACTTTTTTGCTACAGGTGTGATGAACTTTTGTGAATTAAGATATAAAGTATTTGTTCATTGATTGACTACTTTTTAACATCCTTTCAGTTGTCACTCATAATTTCAGATATTTTTCGATTTAATTCCCACTGGGAGATTTTTTAACAGGATATTTATTTGACCAAAAAAGTCCGAAAGTGGAAGTCTTAAGAGATGTCCTCTTGGGTCACTTCCCCAATTCCCTGGTGACGGTTGCACTGCAGGAGGTCACTGCAGCTGAATTGAACTCTTGTAAAATTCATAGAAAGCGGTCTGCGCAAATGCGTACCCTGGAATGCCGGACGAAAGGGATCCTGGGATGGAATATCAAATGTGAAGGGTACAAGCCTGTACGCTTGCTCGGGGGGAGGACTGAGGGCAAATGAAAGTTCATATTATAGATTGGGATACCCTCAACCACATGACTTGGTGCCATAGGGAAGCTGTTGAAAGAAAAAATGAGGTTTGGGAAGCAGTCGAGGAAGAGATGCAAGGAGAAAAGAAAATGGTGCCTAACACTGTGAGGGAAATGGAATGTCTTTGTGGAATTTTACTATTTTGCATGATATGGTATGTTTAGCAGGAGTCCCTTCCCTCTTCACAAGGTTTTTTTTTTTTTTTTTACAAGGAATTTGACTATTTTGACAGCAAAATGTTTCATCCAAAAATGGTATGGTGCATAAAAGACAATATATATGGTTTTTAAGGTAGTTTAAAATATTGCATAATCTCTTTACAAACTATTCAGAGAGAAAAACCCATGTGTACAACTGCTGTGAAAATATAATTTATTTGTATTGTGATTTGTCATTGCACTCTGGCTGCTTATTTATTGTACACGTATTTTTGTATAACTGTAGTGACTGTTTATGTTATCGCAAGACATCCTGCCTGGTACTTGTATCAAAGAGGAGACACTCCAGCTCCTCCAATGATGACAGACCGGTGGCTCTGACCTCCCACATTATGAAGACACTGGAAAGACTGGTTCTGACTCACCTGAGGCCTGTGGTAAGGGCATCCCTAGATCCCCTGCAGTTTACCGACCAAACAAGGGTGCGTGTGCAAGATGCCCTCATCTACTTGCTTCGTCGCTCCTATGCTCACCTGGATCGGCCAGGCAGCACAGTGAGAATCATGTTCTTTGATTTCTCCTGTGCATTCAACACTATCTGGCCTGCCCTGCGGGGGGGACAAACTGGTGATGATGTGGCTGGATGCCCTGGTGTCCTGGATTATGGACTACCTGACTGGTCAACCGCAGTATGTGCAGCTTCAGAATTGCGTTTCAGAGATAGTGGTTAGCAACACGGGTATCCCGCAGGGGCCAGTCCTGTCGCCCTTCCGATTCACCCTCTACACTTCCGGTTTTTGCCACAATTCCAGAAGCTGGAACCTACAGAAGTTCTTCGATGACTCTGTAATTGTGGGCTCTATCAGCAGAGGTAAGGAAGAGGAGTACAGGACTGCAGTGGACAACAAGCAGGGTGCAGAGAGGGGGGATGCTCCAAAAGCTGTTGAGCATCATAGACAATGCTGATCACCCCCTCCATGGCACACTGGCTCACCAAAGGAGCACTTTCAGCAATAGACTGATCCCTCCAAAGTGCTTGACAGAGCATCACAGGAGATCCTTTCTACATTCAGCAATAAAACTGTTTAACTAATCCCCTTCTGTCATGCGGAGATCACCATATAACCCTTTGCAGTGCAATAACTTCATAGTTACAGTTGTGAAACCACTTACGTGGAATAGCTGTATAACTATAGTTATATAGTTACTGCACTATAGCAATAAGCACTTACGTGTATGAATACATGGTATCTGCATTTTTATTGTATTTTTGTTTTATTACTTCATTTTTTATTAACTTTTATACCAAGTGTAACAATAAGTAGTAGTACATTTTGTTCATGGAGTGCCTTTCTTGAACTCAAGGATGCTCATGTCCATGAAGATTCAATGGTCAATATCCACTAAGATGATCTGTGACAACATGAAATAACAACATAATAATTAGGCTTATGTTATATTTCATGGAAATCATAGCCTACAAGCTGGAGAAATCAAATCAGAGTTGTCTACATGTTGTTGGCTCCATCTCAATCAATATAGTATTATCACAAAATCGCAACTCAGAATCTCCAACTACCTCAAACACTGACAACAACCCATGCATTCAAGAGAAACAGTCGAAATGTTGCGCCAAAACTGGAACTTTTCTTAAAGCAGCTGTTAAACGAGGCTTTGAACTTCACTGGTGATGCCATTTCGCCAAAACAATACAAGACTTGATACGGAGCTCCGACGGGACATGCTTCATGTTTTTGACAAAGCTTCGAAGCCTCGGTTTCAAGGGTAACACCACTACCTGGCAAGCAGTGAAGAAAATGTTATCATATCCAGTTGTGCTGTGGACAGTGTCAAGTCATCAGGGGCTACTCCCAACGTCGCTATTATCAGATTGGGATCAATCTTTTTATGACAAATATATGAAAACCACCAAAAATGGCAGGCCAGAAAGGTGCTAATTTGGGACAGGACCAGAATGTGTGATACAGAATGCCTGGAGCCTGATGGCATCTGAGACATGATGGGTGTGATCCTGGATACAACATGGAAAGTCTACTCCTGGAAGAGTACTCTTCTCCTCATGGAAGATGAGTGGACTCTCTTGAGTGCATGTTGCCAGACCCCATCTGAAAGCTCATCTTTGAACTCTGACTGCCATGCCTCTTTTATGTGGTCAAGAGAAGGGGAGTTAGAAGTTTGAATCAATTCATAAACCCTGGAAACAAGCCATCAGTGGATTTAGATTCAGGCATTCACCAATCCAGTCGCTCTGAGGCAAAGACGAGAAGGGGAAAACTTACCTTTTGAAAGTATCAGAAAAAGTGTGACTGTGGGATGCTATGCTCCTCAGCTAAATACCGAAATGACTTAAAAGTCCCACTCTGAAAGAGATCTTTTATACCAGCCCACTCCTGGATGTCTTGTTTTATTGTTTTATATTGTGTGCTTCTGTGTTCCCACATGCTTGACTGTTCTGATCTTATCTTGTCTCATATTATCTTATCCTATAAATTCATATAATGTGACGTGTGTGGTGGTGTACATCATAGATCCTCATAGGTCCTCAGGCGGGCAACCAGTTATCCATTTCTGGGTCACAGGATAGGAGGTAGCCCAGAAACACTTCGTAACGTAAAGCTTTACATTAAGAGTCACTTGGTTTTGCTAGAGGAGTGCACTGAACCTCCCTTTGATAAACACACTTTCTTTATTTTTTTTGTTTCAACCAAATAAATGTGTCATATACCTTGGGACTGGAAAATATTCCTTACATTACAAGCTAAATGATCAGTAAAGTAGGCTACTGACCTTGCTGCTGTGGCCTGTTAGATACTTTGCAGATGTAAAACCTGGACTCACCTTTGTTTTTGTAGTACTTAGCTATTCTCTTTATTGGCATTAGATAATTTAACCACAGGCCAAGTAAATTAATCTCACCTTTTCACTCTCCCAAGGTGAAGCACAGTAGTCACTACCCCCTTGGGCAGGGTACTTTACCCACAATCACCTTAAGAAATACGCAGCTGTATAAATGGAGGAAATTGCAAGTTGCTCTGGAGAAGAGCATCTGCTAAATGACAAAAATGTAATGTAGTAAGGAACACCATGAACAAAAAATTCCGTGATGGCAACATCTACAATACTACAATACAATGCCTAAGGTAAATATTTGATATGCAGCTGCATTAATGTGATTGTCTATCTTTTATTATTTTTGTAAATGATTAGGCCTAATTAACTACCGGCAGTTAGGTGAATGAGAGGCATGACAAGCCAATCTATACTCAGCCTACAGCTCATTGACTATGAATGTAGGCCATTATGTTTAACACTTTTCATAAAATTTTATGATATGCTGGCATAAGATCCCCATGAATATATGTACATGCCCCTTTCCCAACTACTGGATTCTCTCCACTGTACTAAAGTGGAGACAATTCACATTTACAAATTTAAGAGTCACATTTTACACATAAATGTACCCACTGTTCTCAGTTGTAAAATTAACTAATAATGCCCCAGCTGGGAGACAGTGCTTTGCCTGTCAGGAATATGACTGCATACATTTTGGGATTTCTGGGATCAGATCACTGCTTTCAGGCTGCAGGTCAGAACTCTTGAGTTTCATCCCCTGGAAACGGGTGTGGCACTCATGTTATTCACTTGGGGACGCGCCATTGGAGAAGCATTCACTGTCTTTTTAAATCAGCTGCATCATATTACCCATTTGAGAACATTCTGACAAAAGCCACCCAACTGCTACATTGTTGCCGTTTGCCCTAAAAGACTACAATCACGATTTAATGCCAGACCTATTTCAGTTACAAAAGTTAAAACATTCCTTGTCATTTTTTAAATAAATGCCTTGACGTTTGGCAGAATGTATTTTTCTCACACAGTGCGTCATAGTCTCATTATTAATATTTTTCATGTCATATATCATTAAACAACCACTTCAACCTGAATGGATACACTTTCAACTTGAATGGATACACTGTCCTTTTGTGCTGGAAGTCACTCTGGATAAGAGCTTCTGCTAAATGACACATGCACAAATGCACAGCAAGACATGCCTCAAGAAGTGGGGAGAGACAGCAGAATACATTCTGCGGAAAATTCAGTAAAGGCGGGGAACAAACATACGCTTTATAAAGTCATGTTTGGTTAATCCTCAACATCCCCTCTCTATTGCTTGGATACTTAGCCAGCTTTTCGTTCATGTTTTTTTTTTTTAATGATCACAGCAGGTGGGGTTTATTCATGTTCCAGTTACTGCTCACTGAACACTTCAACTGCCAAGTGCCTATTTCTAGCCAATGGCGCCACCCTTTGCCACTTAGACCTAACTTTGGCTGTTTTAAATAGTCTGAGAATGTAGCGAGTTACTTTATTATCTCATTATATTTACTGCACCATTATGTATACATTAGTATCCTTTTAATCAAATATGGGTAAATAGGCCTACCAGCTTGCCAAGGGGGATAAGAACATTTTGCAGCTGTAACATTACTTGATGGGAGATCACAGATTGGAAATCGGTGAGATAATCTGTGTAAGAGTTAGAACAAATAATTTTTTGTTACAGAAAAAAAGTTGTGGCACTACTTCCACAGAAATAAACCATTGACATAGTACTGTTTTTTCATTAGCGGCCAGAGCTTGTCCTCCCTCCAAGAGAAATTCTCAGGCACGGTGGTAGTTAATGTTCAGTAGACTACGTCAGTAGCCTACTATGGAGTCTTGACGCTATGTAGCCGTTACGAATAAAATTGCACCTCGACAAGTATGAATTCCCCCTGAACTGTATCACGGCTTACGGTTTAGTTAATATAGGCTATGTATTGTAATTATCGTAATTCATAGTGCATTGTAATTGAACATTCAGAAGACACTGGGTCACCTTTAGATTACATTTAGGTATGCAATTTGTTTTATTAATTTAAGGCTAATCTTTGTATGGAATTATTTATTGTATATTACAGCGTAATGTCATAGAATTTAGACACCCAAGTTATGGCAACATAATATCAATGCCCTACTGTGTGTGTGTGTGTGTGTGTGTGTGTGTGTGGTGAATGGTAGTGGTTCTGCCTTTCAATGAAGACCTTTGTTTAAACTCTTGCTATTCACCCAGTACTTACTCCAGGGAATCAAGGCAAACAACTGACAACCTGAAGCAGGAGTGTTAATGTCTGGCTCCACGGCAGGACACGAGCGCCCAGACTTCCAGACATATATTAACCAACAGACAGACAAGGCCTTCGAGAAAACGAACATAGTTTCACAAACACTTGTGTTGAAATACTCAGATGAGGGGGCTTGTCTGAGTGTACAGAATGGTGTTTCCTTAAGAGGAGAGCAAGTTGTTCAGCTCAGATCATTGTGCTTATGGATTAATTAATACTGATTAATTGATAGATCTTTTAAATTATTTCCTCCCAATTAAAAAAGTCAATTGATCTATCATTTCCATAATTGTATTTTTGGAGAAGTAAAGATAACTGTCACTGTTGTATGTAATATTAAATATTATGCCATGAATGAGAAATCTGACTACGTATGAATAACTCAATATTGATTAATTTACTGTCTTGAAATGCTGCCACCATTTTCATCCGAATCAAACATGATATGATGCGCCACAAGACACTTAAGAGTTATTCAACATTAATCCAGTAGGGGGAGACATAGTGTTTTTATTTTTCATAATTGGAAGGAAAAGTAAATACAGAGCAGCTATCACACTATTCACTACACAGTTGTGTTTCACATGTTGAAGGAAAATTAAATATGACACATTAATTTTGCCATTTGGAATAAAGTGAAGTGAAATCAATTTATTTGTTAATTGCTCAATTTATTTTCAGTTGACCTCAGCAAACACATTTCTGTGCTGCATGTATAACCCAACCAGTAGCTGTGCACTACAGAGATCATGCAGAGAAAATAGTATAAAGTAAATCTATTTTAAACCTTCATTCTATGGCAATTTGTATCCCCGATAAAGATACTAAAACATGCTAACTGTGTAACACATTAGATCGTTTGTGACACCTCATCATTTCGACTGGGTGTCGCAGTTAACGATGCAGAATTTATCAGACAGCACTGCCATCGTGATGTGGATTTTCAGATTTCCCAGTTTCCACGCTGGACTTTGAGGAGCTTGTTTGCTTGTGGCCCCCTTGCTGTTGTGCGCTCACCTTCGGACCCCCTTGCCATGAAGAGCCACTCTGCTTCGCGCCGGAGCTGGAGCCATGGTCAGGGTTATTGCCCTCCCTGGTGCCACCTGCAAGCTGCCCACTCTGTTTCAGCTTGTTTCTTTCCAGTCTTGCCTGATGCTCCAGCAGTTTGCGTTCCTCCCGAGCCATCTTGTACCCAATGTAGCTTTTCGCTACTGAAGAGAGGGTCTCGGTGAGGCTTTTCAGTACTTTCTGTTGCTCCTTCATCTGTTCCTTCTGCCTGGCCTGCTCCAACTCCCTTAAAGTCTGGATCTCCTCCCTCATGGCCTCTTCTTTGTCTCGGAATCCCTTGGCCATCAGCTGCTGCTGCTCCTGCAGTTTGCTCTCCAAGGCCTGCTCCATCTCTCTTTTAGCTTCGGCCGCCTCCTGCTCTTTCTTAGCCTTATGAAATTGTGCAGGGAAAGATATCTAAGTCATTCCTGTAGTGGCTTTCTTATAATTTATTAATGTCATAGCTTAACCCTTTCATGCATTACTTATTTTATGCTATGTAGCACGCATGTTACGTTACATGGTTCGTTATGTTTTCGTTAGCATTATTAAGCTTCTCATAGTTTTCACTGCCGCATTTGCTATACTTCGTAACGTTAAATCACTGTTTCCTCAAAGGTGACGTTAGCTAGAATTTCTCCAGTCTAGTGTTCTAATCACACTGGTTTGACCGTATATGCAAAAGGGCTAATCACACCGGTGTGACCATACGCGTGAAAGGGTTAACTGCTGGAGAAATGGCTTCTGGCTTCTGGCTCTGTACAATTTCACCTGTCCAGAAGCACATTTTAAACATTTGCTCATGGACTGTCATTTGTGGAAAAAAAAACAAGTTAAAATGCCAGGCCCATTCAGTTAGAATGTCAGAGTGAGTGGATAAATGGTGGAATGACTGTTTCATCCACAGAATCACTATTTTCCATTGCAGACTAACATAATTCAACTATTCAGACTACACCTGGGTTCTCCGATCATGACTCTGACATGTCCCCCTCCTAACACTAATGTGAGCTAGCAGCTTTACAACGGACTGAGATTTAAACAAAGGATAAAGGATAAAAGCTTGGTGGTACCTCAAGCTTAAGCTCCATTGGCATAAGCTCAATTTTAAATGTGCTGTGGTCCTATAAACCTGTGGCTTTTTGGTTTAAGCTTGAGATAGTCTTTCACTGTGTGTCAGACAGCAGCGGAGGCAGGCTATACCTTTAACTGACGCATGGTCTCCTGGTGACACTCCTCCTGATCCTTGAGCATTTTTTCTGCCTGTTGCAGTCTTTCTGTCTCATTCCTCTTCTCTTGCTCCAGCATGGCAGTTCTCTGCTTCTCCTCTGAGACAATGGACACAACAACCCATCATAGTCTACTCTAGTGTGCATTGGAAAAAAAGTCATATCCGCCATAACCAGTAATGGTAGGGCCTGCCGGCAAAACTGTCCAAACAATAGATGGCGCTGTAGAGCACATGCAAGATTATGTGTACATACATTGCTGCACTTAGGAACTACGGGATGAAAAATTAAATGCTAAAAAGGTGAATTTATGATTATCATGATCACCAGATCTTCTTAAAAATCAATTTTAGCTTTTGGAAGGTACCGTTGAATGAATCAGCTACACTGTTCCCTTTACACAATAAGTCTTGGTTAACACCTGCCAAAGTCTATATGTATACTTTATGTCATTAGTGTTTATTTTGATTCTACTGTATTCATTATCATGTTTTTTATTTTAAAATATTCCGGTTCCTGTGCAGGTCCTGAGATATACAAAGTTAATGTCCTTGAACTTTATTAAAATATAAAACAACAGTACCATATATACAATATAATAACAATACCAACAACCAAGTGGGAAGCTGACCTAGCCCTCTCTCCCAACCCTGATTTCTGGGAACAAATCTGTAAGAATACCTTCTCCATGACCACTAACACAAACCTGCAGCTCATACAATATAAAGTCATTCACAGAACTCACATCACTCAAAGTAAAAAGTTAAAAATGGGACTAGCCAACACAGATATCTGTTCACAATGCACTTCAGGTAGCACAGACAACTATCTTCACGCCATCTGGCTCTGTTAACCAGTTCAGTCTTTCTGGATCACGGTTACTGAGACACTCTCCACCATCCTGAGCTACAGAATCCCACCATCCTCAATACTCTGTCTCCTTGGTGATATTTCCAAAATTCACATCCCATCAAAACTCAGGAATCCGTTGCTCATTTCTCTAACTGTCGCTGAGAAAGTAGTCCTCCAAAACTGGAAATCAAGGAAATCCTGTCACATCACTCACTGGACTAATCTAATTTCAGAATACATTTCAATGGAAAAAAGTAATGCTCACAAAAAGAACCAAATATCAGCCTTTGAAGACATTTGGTACCCATTTATAACTTTTCTAAATTCAATCCAAACATAACTACAAGCCGTGTATATTACCAGACACATACCCCCCTGCTCCCCTTTTACTGGTGCCCCCCTCCCCCCACGACCCCTAACATTCCTACTCTCGGTTCAGCCCCCCCCCCCTTATTTATTTACTTATTTTGCCTGTCAGTTACCACAATTACACATACACATAGACACATGTCACTTACACTCTTGCAGAATATATCTGACAACGTCTTTCAGCATCCCTAATCCGTGACCACCCAATGTGAATCATATCTTACTTTACTCAATCTCTAATAACTTGCCTCTTCATGTTCGCCAACTGTCTTGTCTAGTCCTGTCTTCCCAGTCCTGTGCTATTGTCCCATCCTACTCGTCCCGTCTTACTCGTCACTTTGTTTTTTCTTGCATTTTCTTTATTTCATATTCTGTATGTTGTGCTATACACAACCCCCCCCTTTTATGGATATCCATAAGTATATTATTACGAATGTATTGCCTTATCAAAAATAAAGTTGTCCTCCGAAGGGGGTGGGCGGTGGCGGTGGGTCTTAAAAAAAAAAAACATTCTTGAAGAGTTGACTACACAAAAGCTGAAAAGAAAAGGGAATTCAAATATTTTTGCAAATTGTTTATTTTTCATTTTACTGGTGAATTTAACATTCAGTTCAGCCACTGAACAGAGACACACTCTCAGATCCAATCAATCAATTTGTAACACTGTACAGTGTTGTTGCAAAAGAAAAGATTATAGAGAAGTCACATGTTTAACATTGGGGCTATTTGCTTTTTTGTAATATCTCTGTTATGAAAATATTTCTCGCTGCTACATGTAATAGATATTAGATCAGTATGCATGCCAACTATATGTTTGACTTCTCCTAAAGGTGTCATGGACTGAAAATGCTTTTTAAAGCCCAATTCCTTCCTTTAAAGCCTTGTATTGATAGATAGAAGAGACTGTCTGGAGTCCATGGCTAAGTAATGGCAATAAAGTGTTAGTGAAAAAGTTGCCAGAACTAGCAGAACTGCTCTTCTCTCTAAGCTCTCTGATCTCCTCATTCAAGATGTCAGCCTTCTCCTTGAATCCCTTCTCCAGCAGATCTCTCTGCTCCAGCAGCTTGCACTCTATGGCCCTCTCTGATTCTTCCCATTGCTTCTTCATCTCCTCCTCCATTTTATCCTGCATCATCCTGATCTTCTCTTTCTGGCTCTGACGCTCCTCTTGGAGAGTTCTCTCCATCTCCAGGCGTTTCTCCTCCGCCGCTTTTCTCTCTTGCTCCAGCAGGGCGGCTCTCTCTTTCTCCTCTGCTCCGCCCGTGGCAACGAAGGAGGGGAAAGGCAGAGAAACAGCTTTGACCTACTTTTGAAACGACTGGCGGTGTTTATGGAGAGGCCCCAATTTCTGTCTCTGGCCACCTCGGAGAGGGCCCAGCGAAGCTAAAATATCCTGTTATTAGTACTACCCTTCCCCATCTTCACTTTGATAGCTTATCCTTTATACATAATATATTTGTTCAACTGGGCACTTACTGAAGCAAACGAAGTGCCTTGCTTAAAATTGCAATGTCAGTGCCCAACCTGCAACCCCCTGGACATAACCCTGGTTCCTTAACCACTACTCCACATTACCATCTGGCCTCAGAATTCTCTCCTTCTCTCCTCACTTTTTGTTTCAACTTACAGAGCCATTTCAGTTTCGCACTTCAGGCTGCATGAAATACTCTTCTTATTTGACCATGAAGATAAATTTTCATCAGAGAGATAAAACATTGGTGATCAGGTGAAAAAAAAAATCAGCAATCACACACTGTATTACTTGTTTGTGTATTGATTTCACAAAAATGTATACTTTTTGGAGTGACTGTAAGGCTTCCGAACTCACTTACTAACTGCAGGACTTTTATCTCTAGAGGATAAAATGGCCAGCAAAGCATATACAGCCATATAAAAGTTAAGTACTTTGTATTTGTCAGAGCTGGTCTTGCCTGTTTGACAGTTAAACCCAGATTTTAAGTGACTCTGAAGATTTGTACAGATTGCACCTATTTTGTTTTGTAATAGAAATTAACTCTGTGACTCAACATAGTTTTTTACAACATGTCATTTACACTTCTGGTGTGGTAAGACTGGAGTTTCCACTTCTGCTCTCTGCTTTCTATTTCGACCAACCACACTGTATAGGATGAAAACATGAATGTTTTTAAGATCCACAAAGCGTTTTGTTTTTCAGATGTTGAGACAAAAATGCTTAACTTCTCATGAGCACTTCTTAGCAAGTGCTCATGTGCTTGTATTCATTAACACAAATAAGTATAAATTCTCTAAGAATGCATGTCTGATCAAGAATCATGAGAGAGATGAGACTCTCAATGTCCACATCAAGTGGGAGTAATATGGAAAAGTAATCCAGACAGACAGTAACATGCTCAAATGGAGCAATCTGAATACAGTAAAATACAGGCCACTCAGAGGTTTCCAAGTGCTCAGAAAAGTGTTCAGCAGGATTGCATATTTCTCGTCTGCCTCATACACTTACGTTGACTCGGGACAGAAAAGGCAAGATTACACCTCTCTTCCGTCATGGTACAGCCTCAGAGGTGACTTACCGTGAATTTTTTTCTCCTGGTCAGTGAGTTTGTTGTCAGCCTGAAGGATGGAGTTGGATTCCACGCTTTTTTCCTTCAGGAACTGTTCCAGGACTTCCTCTGCCTATAAAAAAAGCACATGCTTCAAAATGGGTACTGCTCTCTGAAAAATGTTCTTTTAGTACAGTAATTTAATTAAACAAATAAAACAATTGTAATTTTCATGATCAGGTGTCAAGATGGTGCTGTACTTTTAGCATATCTTCCTCTTTAATTTATTTAGAGATGCCTATATTAACGTTAAAATATTATCCTTTAAAATAAAGCAGCTAAAACTGATTTTTTTTGCTCAATTGTACAACATTTCCACCTGTGATTCAAACCAGCAATGCAATGCCCTTGCTAATATGTGGTGCTGTCATTTATTGTATTATATAATGTATAGCTCCAAGTAAGAATGAACAAACAAAATAATTCAACATTGTTTTTTTTTTTTTTTGGGGGGGGGGGGGGGGGGGTCTTCAACCACTTTGTGCCTGTGGTACTTACCTTGACCCCTTTGTTGGGCTGGCAGCGGAACTGGGCCACTATGTTGTCATGGTCACCACAATAGAGCTCATAGCCACCTGGCTTAGCGTAGAATCCCTGCTGAAGCTTTCCGGCCATTGGGGCAGACAGGTCTGTCAGCAGCTGCCTGCAATACCTCTCAGATGCCTCCTCATTTTCTGTGAGAAGAGCACTATAGTGCTTCGTGATAGCCTCCTGAAAACCACACAAAATCAAGCATCACTGAAAAGTTTAGACAACAGAACCAATATATAAAAAACAACCCTGAGGATCCAGATAGGACTGATTGTTGGCAGCTAGTAATTGAGCTTCATATTGCATTTGTTACATTTTAGAATACATGGATTATGTTTGTGGTTGGAACTGCAAAGAAAGCTCAGTTACCGAATTTATGGGTTCGGAGGATTTAACAAACTTGTCCCCAGCCTTGTGTCTCTTTTCTTAAACAACAGCCTTTGTGATTCCCGATACTTACTTATCTAGACTGACTATCAGTTTAGTGTAATATCATAATTGCATTTCAGAACTGATATTTAAACTTAATGTATCTTGTATATTAATATATCTTGTATTCTCTGTGTGAGGGAATAATCATATATATATATATATGTACACACACACATATATATACAAGCCATCTCTGTTTAACATGCTTCACATTTCCATCAACACCAGCTGAACTAACTAGTTGAAAGGGGTTTGAGCTTACCACCAGGTCTTTCAAATACTTGCCATCCTCGTCCTTGAAGGATCGGCTCATGAACGCCTTGGTGGCCAGATTGTCCCATTGTCTGTGCTGCTTGGATATCTCATCAATGCCCACAGGAAAAGCTAGGTCCTTCATGCCATCCTGGTACACCGTCAGGCCATCTCTCACCGCTGCCTCGTTTTCAATCTGCACCATGGCCAGCACTGCATTATCCAGGCACGGCACGTCACCTTTGGCTATGGTCTCCACGTAGGTTTTCACTAAGTGGCCAAGCACTGCAAACACAAAGGGATGGGAAAATGATTGTAGTAAATTAACGATGAAGCGAATCCAGTCATGACCATTTTTTAAAGAAACGTCATAAATGCTTGTTGATGCAGAAAGGAATTTTGCTTGTTTTCTTGTATGTCTTGTGTGTGTGTAATAAACGTTTTAAATGGTGTTCAATAAAGAAGTCCCATGACCAAAAACACAACAACAAAAAACCCTTTTCAGAATGCTGAAACTTCTGTTGTTTTTTCTTTCATGTACTTTACACCAGTGTTTCTCAATCCTGCTCCTGGTGGCCCACTGTCTTGCATATCTTCTATCTATCCTTGCTGCTTGATTAAATTGGGTGTGCTCAGCTAATCAATAGTGCCACTGATGAGTTCAGTCAGGTAGGTAGAGCAAGGATAGATAGAAGATATGCAGGACAGTGGGCCACCAGGAGCAGGATTGAGAAACACTGCTTTACACACATAAAGCAACAGTACAGCTTAAGGACCGAGACAGAGGACTCACTCCTTCCAGTGACTGGGAGCCCTCCTTTGACTGTCTTCACGGAGCTCTCCTCAACGATGTAGTGGCAGAAGCTGGAGGTAACATTGAGAAACAAGGGATTCAGGTCGCGCTCATCCATGGACTCCAGACGTGGCATGTTCTCCGGAGAAGCAGGAGTCACAAACACAAAGCACCGTCTTGATGGGAAGTAGTTGCGGATACATTCCCGGGGGAGGTTGTAGTTCAGTGTCTTCCTGTCCTTACCTATGGAACGAGAAATTAAAAAAAAAAATTAAAGCATTAATCGGTCTGTCTGCTCCTATTCACTGTCCAGTAACCCCATCCTTACACAATGGCATTATGAAATACTGCATTGGTTTCAATGGCATAAGCTCTTCTCTAAGCTACCATCAACATCCACTTCATTTTCTCTTACTTCACAGTTCTATACTGTACATAGTATGTTACCTTTCCTGAGAGACAGTGCATGTTCCAGGTATTGGTCCTCATTAACCTTCCTCCCATCAAGCTCCAGCTCCAGAGTGAAGTCCCGAACTGCCCACACAAAACTGGGGAAGAACTGCACAAACTGGGCATCTGCTCCATCTTCAATCTCCTCAGCAGAAGCACTACTAGAGGACTTGACCTTGATCCGTTCTGTCAACTCAGTGACATATCTGCAGAAGTTAAGGAGGTATAACTATGCTCTGACTACCCCTATCATATCAATAGAGTGTAAAGAGCAAGACTGATTCTTCACTTGCCAAATGCCAGAAGCCTGAATATTTGAGATTGTCAAAACTGAATGAATAATTAAAACAAGCATAAAGTTATGGTAAGCAGTCTGCTTGTTTTTCATCTTAATTTGACCTGGAATTGTTCTGTAATGGGCTAGGCATCCAGGGAACTCAGACATGCTCAAAAACAATAGGCTATTCCAGTTAATAAGTAGCTTCTTACATTAACTTCACCCTCTCTAACTTCAAACTACAGTATACTAAATAGCATTCATAAGAGAGTGCGTTATCTGTTCACTGGTCCCCTATTGGCGATGGACTATTGACAAAAGGATACTGAAGATTTTCCAAAGCTTGGTAGTCAATAGTGCCTCGGCTGTTGTAGACCAGAGTGCTGCTCAGAAGGATGGCCAGAGAGAAGATCCAAGCGTTGTTTGTCTGATCACCCTGAAAATACATTAAATGCAATGTGATATTGGTGTGGGACTTGGTAATCAGCAACCCTAATTATTTTTTATGTAATATAAAGTGGTGGACACAGAAGATAAGTAAAAAAAATTCCAGAAACTAAAGCATGAACTAGTTGGCTGACCTTCATGTTGTGCATACTGGAGTCTATTATTTTATTTGTTTTATGTTTTTTCCAAGACATAAAAGACATTTATTTAGGCTTCATATAGATGTATAGACTAATAAGTACTATGAAAATCTCTTGTACGGAGACATTATAACATAAATTTTAAGATAGCTGTAATGTAGTTGAACCATGTTATCTGTATTTTTTTTTCAGTTTTAATATGGGTCGCTCATTCTGAGCACACAGCTCACTTTGTCAGATTGGTATGACTGTCTGAGCTACTGGGTGGCCCAACCTGAGAAGGGAGCTCATATCTTCAAAACACCAGCACTCTGTAACCCTAACCCTTAACCCTGAGATCACAGGTGATCACAAAGTTCACCTGCAACAACTATATTATACCAGCCATGATTTTTTTCACTGAATCCAACACAGACTGAAGACTCACCTCTTCAGACTGCATCTCAGTTCCACCTCAATCCTTGCCCCATTACACTTGCTACTTGTAGTACTTACTATTTATTTTACATGTAGTATTGACATGTGTTCTGGATTATGTGATCTAGTGAATTAAAATGTTTGCATGAACAATCTGTTACTTTTTTACCAATCTTGGAGAAATCATCAAATCAGGTAAGAACATAACAGAATGTTTATTTGAAGTGAGTCATATTTGCCTATTTCTAATTACTGTATTTGTACCTATATATGTACAGTACATGTACGAATACAATACTGAAAATTATATTTGTACAGAAAACAGTGAATCCCTCACCTTCTCCACATCACCCAGACCCTCAGTGTCCAGCAGCACCAGAGTGTGGCCTGGTTTGGTGGGATGAGGCAAGGCCCACATCCAGATTCCCTTGGTCTTTGACTGGATGGTGGCTCCCAGGGCAAACCCTAAAGAAAAAACAAAGTAACATTACATTGCATTCATTTAGCAGATGCTCTTATCCAGGGCGACTTCCAGCACAATAGAACAGAAGGGCAGATTCCGTTCAGATTGTATGAGCAAGTGTCAGGCCAGGCTAACAACACTCCCACACCAGTGAGCGTGAGCATAACACTGTTCAAGCCCTACCACGAGTTAACTTGTGCGGGAAGCCTAGTATACTACCATATATCAGTCACTATATCACAGAATCCACAGAAAAAAAGTTTCATAAAGAGTACTGAAAAGAAAGTCCAACTGAAAAAAGTCCTAAAAATCAAACAAGGTTTTGTTTTAATAGAATGCGTGTTTTTGCAACAAAAAAAAAGTCTCACCATTCTTCTTCCCAGCCAGCTTGTTCATGAGGTAGGATTTTCCAGTGCGGTACAGCCCTACCACAGCCACCACCACCACTGGCTGGCTGAGTCCCATGAGGAAGCTGATTGCATCCTGGTCCACCTGAAGCTTCCCGTTTGTGTTTTCGATCAGACACACTGGAGATTCCATCAAGGCCATGACTGCTTTCACAACTCTGCAGAGAAATGACACCTAACCATTGTTCATCACGTACTTGTCAGTTTAAGTATCATCGCTGGATGCGCTGGCCGCGCTACAGAGCAAGGGGGAGTTTACAAGCGTAGCCGAGTGGCTTTCCGGGAAATCGGGGCTCTTCTTCTAACGCAGGTTCTTGTACACGTGCCGTGTAGCGCACACTGGACATTATGTGGGTTTCATGAAAGCACTCACACACAGACACACAAGCCTGTGCTTTCATACTTTTATGACGCGTCTGTTAAAACGCGTCATGACGAATCTTTTTTTTCTTTACTCATCATGCTTATTGTGAAGACTTTGTGAAATTTTACCCTGAGCTGATTTAGGATCAGTTGACAGCCACCACAAGCATCCGGTTAGAGATGACAAGACTCCAGATGCCCAAGAACAACTTTAATCTTCACCACTACCAGTTATGCACTAACACAATCAATATCTTATATTATTTAAGGCACAGGATTACTTGCATTTGTAGGTGTGTATTTGTGGGAGTGTGTGAGTGTGTGGTCTGATAAGAAAATGAGAGAAAAAATGAGTAACATACAGAATCTGCAATCAATCATTAATATGTACATTGCAAGTACTGTTATTCTCTTTGCATAATACTTGAATAGAAATTAGTTTAAAGATCCTAATAAAACTGGCTTACCCCATGATACAATATAAACACCTAATAGTAATAAACATAATAATCATAACTACACTTCAAGGGATTAAACGACAACATGTAAATAACAAATCAAGCAGAACAGTCCTCGTGGTTTCTAACAAGGTGGCCAGCTGCTAATTTAGCTATACTAGCATGATGCAGCAAATTGCAGCGATTACACTGAGAATACAAAGTACGCGGTAAAGCACGCGGCGTACATATATCGGACAATAACGCTTCCTTTTACATAAATATAAACAGCGTGCACATGTCTTTTAACAAGCAAAATTACCGCAACTGTTACAATTTAAAGCTAATACAGATAAGACCGCATTTCAAGCTTTATTTACTGATGCGAGTGCTAGACTCGCGCTAGGAAGCTAACGCGATTATCGCGTATTTATCATCTGTATGAACAATTAAATGCGAAACATCTCCGATTCATATAAGTAATGTAACACGAACAGACATATGTAAGACATATGTACATAAATATCTACTAAATTTAAAGAACGCACACAACTGAACAGACTCAGTGCAAGTAATGTCTCTCTTAAATCTTGCAGCTTTTTCCAGTGATGCACTGTGATTGGCTGGTGAAGCTGTCATCATGCAAACGTCCAAAGAAAACTACACAAAACTTAAGTCTCTTAAAGGAGCAGTTCTTATAAAGGCATAGCCTTTACAACAATGCTATAACGCATTCCTATCACAGTCGATGACTTTGTGCCAAGGACGTAATGCGGAGAGGACAAATAGGTGTGTGAAATAGGACCGCGCTGGATTCCGCTACAATCTCACCGAGTTGTGGCCAATATGGCAAGTTTGTTTACGTCCCACGACCCACCTCCTGTTACATAACTACCAAAATAGTACTAATACCCATAACTCATGTTGCGGTTTTAACAGGACCTGGTTTAAGTGATGGTAAAGTGTACTCTAATTAATTGCAATTATGTAATTCTTTGGCATATTTTCATCTCAGCAGGACAAAACAGTCTCATACACCACCAAGTACAATCTGATACAGTAGTATATTCATATAGAATATTCCCTCATTCACTTGACATAATCAAAGCCTCATCTGTGATGACAATAAAATACTGTCAAAAGCTTTATTCTTTAGACTGCAGTCAGTTATCACATCAGTAATCCATCCTGATCAAACTTGTGGGATACCCAATTGGTTAATGGCTGAAAATTTGGCACTTGTTAGAGACATATCCTCGTTTGCCCAAGAATGCAATCTACCCCTGGCTATTGTATGCCTTGATCAGGAGAAAGCCTTTGGCAAACTTAACCACAAATATCTCTGGGCAGTACTAGAAAAGATGAATTTTGGTCCAAATTTCAGATCATGGGTCAAACTACTCTACACTAACATCTTTAGTAGAGTAATGGTTAATGGGCACATGACTGTCCCCGTATCAATTTGCTCTGGAGTTAGACAGGGTTGCCCCCTATCCCCCCTGCTGTTCGTGCTGGCCATGGAGCCTCTGGCCTGTGCCATCCGCCATGATAGAAGGATTGCGGGAATATCCATTCCCGGAAGTGGTGGTGAAGTGGCTAAGGCCTCCTTCTATATGGACGGCATCACACTTTTCCTGTCAGATGGTAGATCCATTGCAAATGCACTTAATGTGTGCAAGGCCTTCTCATTAGCCTCAGCCATGAAAATTAACCCCCAAAAATGTGAGGTCTTGTGTTGTAACTGGAATGAGTGCACTCCAGACCAGCCAAAAATGATTAAGGTTCTGGGCATTTACTTTGGGGAAGGCATGATAAACACAAGCTGTGGTCTTGGAAATCTAGAGAACTTACCCTGACTGGGAAGATTTTAGTGGTCAAGGCTGAGGTCTTCCCCCCCCCGACATTCCTAGCAAGCACATTACCTATCCCCATTAGGTTTGTGCGGTCTATTCAAAAATTGATTTCCCAGTTCATTTGGGGAGGCCAGCATGAACAAGTAAGCAGAAAAATCATGTACAGATCACTGATGAATGGGGGGAAAGCAGTTCCTGATGTTGGAATAAAGTTCAGGGCAATGTTCTTGGCCTTCTTTTTGAAAGGCTGTCTAGGGGTATCCCGAGAAAGGCCCTGGACCTTTTTCGCAAGGCTTTGGATGGGTTTCAGAGTTTTTTCTGTATGGGCTATCAGACCCCCTCTTAACATCCCACTCGCTGACACCTGTCCCAAAATCTTTTCCTCAGTCAGGCCATTTCTACAAAACAAAAATCTATGTTCTATCCGGACTTCTGAACTGACAAGAAAGAAAATGGAAGAGCTATTAGCCCCGGATCATTCCAGGTGTACCCCAGTCAGCAAATTAATGGACAAAGAAAGTAAAAGAGTCTGGTGGAATGTAAATGACCCTTTTCTGCTAAATGGTCACAAACACCTGGCATGGAGCATAGCAAATTTGAGCCTTCCAACCAGGGCATTTCTCTATAGACACAGATGCACCCCAAACCCAAAGTGTGTCAGGCAAAACTGCATAGATGATGAAACAATCAGGCATGTTCTTTGGTCCTGTGCATTAGCTCAGGCAATCTGGTCTTATTTTTCACACTGGCTGGAGAGGTTCTTGAGTCCAGTAACATTATTGGAAAATACTGTATTCCACGGATGGGTGTCAGACACCGAACCTCCATCAGACATGCAAAGATTATGGGCCATTCTGAACTGTATCAAAGAATCGCTTTGGAAAGCAAGAAATGTGTTGGTTTTTAAAAAGTATACCGCAACTACCTCTGCTGTATGCCAGATGGCTCTGAGTGCAATAAGGGACTATGTACTAAGGGATGGGAAGCAATATGGAAGAAAACTCTTAATCCAAAAATGGAAACTTGAGGGAAAAAATGAAGTGATGTACGCACTTTTATAAAGGTGATTTCACATTAATTCCTTGTTCATTGTAACTTTATGCAGACTCTATGAATTGTTAACTCTCCTTTTCTTTTTCTAGCCTCATCAATGAAAATGCTGTTGTACTTGTATGTAAATGTGTATCTGTGGTGTAAAGAAAACGAAAAAATGGAGATGTACATTTGCATTTTGAACTAAGCAATAAGGAAGAAAACTGAATCCAAAAATGGAAACTAGAGGGAAAAGATGAACCAATATTCGCACTTGTCTAACCTCATCATTGAAAATGCTTATGTACTTGTATGTAATTTCGTATCTGTGGTGTAGAGAAAATCAAAAAAATGGATATGTAACATCTGCATTTTGAACTAAGCAATACAGGGGAAAAAAAACTGTTAATCCAAAAAACGGAAATATGAGGGGGAAAATGAACTAATGTATGCACTTTTATATTTATTCCTTGTATACTGTAACTTTATGCTGACTTTATGAAATTGTTAACCTTCCCCTCCTTCGTCTACCTCATCATTGAAAATGGTTATGAACTTGTAGGAAATTTTGTATGTGTGATGTAAAGAAAATCAAAAACAGAGCAGTTGCCCCGGGGAGTCTACAAACGTAGCCGAGTGGCTTTCCAGTAAACCAGGGCTTTTCTGCTAACGCAGGTTCTTGTGGACGTGACCCGTAGCACACACTGAACATTATGTGGGTTTCATGAAAACACACACGGCACGAACACACAGACAAACAAATATGTACTTTCATACTTTTACGACGCATCTGTTAATAACGGGCGCAGGCAAAAATTCTGTTTAGAAATCTCATGATACGTATAACTCATGTTGCGATTTTAACAGGACCTGGTGTAAGTGATGGTAAAGTGTATTCTAATTAATTGCAATTACGTAATGATTTGGTATATTTTCATCTCAGCAGGACAAAACAGTCTCATACACCACAAATTACAATCTGATACAGTAGTATATTTAAGAGGATGTATATAGCCATCTACACGGTCTAATATTCTTTCCTTACACAGTACAACTATATAGCTGTGGCGTGTCGTCTGGGCAAGTAAGGGAAGCACTGTTTGCCTAACTTTTTCTTTCCTACGCGAAAATAAATGTCACGGTATATTTCTTAAGACTGATATATATACAATACACGATCTACTACTGTCTATTTTAATACATTTATTTTCGCGTAGGAAATTTATATTCGTACATTTATAGTCGTTCACCGTGTCACGTGAATACAGCTAGCCTCCAGGCAGGATGGATTTAGATGTGAGTAATTTTAGATGTCAGTAGGCGATATGAGGGCGGATGCTATCCCACTTGTTAGCAAAATGACCAAAATGCATCCCCCTTGTTAACCTGCCATCCCCCCCTCTCCATCCCCTAGTTAGTAGCAGAGAGAGTGCTGCGTGTGCATCTAACATCCCCCCTGTTAAAAATGAACAAATCGCCTATATGTGAATCATTAAAAAAAGCATTTTTTCGGTTTCGAAGTGAGAAATGGGTTACGACCCCGTGTAGGGTGAGATGACATGAAATAAAAGCGTGGACCCTTTCGCTTTCAGTACCCATTCGTCGTTCGCGAGAAAAATAATTTGTTAGCCAGAAAACAGTCGTAGGAAGCAGACTCCAGACCGCCAGTCCGAATTTCACGGTACGACATGCAACTTTATCCAGAGGTGGAAAACCCCGGCTTCAGAAAGTAAAAGTCCTACCATGTATTTGTTCTAGCCATTCACTAAACAAGGTGATTTCATTAATAACCTCCTGTACCTGGCTGAAGAGTTGTGCTAATTAAATTCAGCTGGTTTAGTGAATGGGTGGAACAAATACGTGGCAGGACTTTTTCTTTCTGAAGCTGGGGTTTGCACCTCTGACTTTATCTCATTGAACATGTATTGCTATATTGCGAGTTGTTGCCGCTATATTTGTTTAACAGGCTTCGTAAATCAAGTAAGTAATAAAATATAGTCTCCGAGAAATGGACGAGGTGCAACATCCTGCAGAATGTTATTCTGAAATGTAATTAACACAGGATATGGTGTGTACTGGCTTGTGCCTTTTGTAAGTAAGTGCTGCTTGAGCATCTACATTTATATCGTACACCTGATTGTCTCTCGCACAGGAGGAACGGTTATGTCGAAATCTGTGTTACCAGCGCTGTATACTTTTAACTGCTTCTTCTTGCAATAAAGAAAATCTTGATAAGAACTTGGTCTGTGTGCTTCTTCGGCGAGGGTAAACCTGTTCATCGTGTAGGCATTACATTAAGAGCAAAGGACATTTCTCAAAATGTTTAATATGCAAACTCAAATCACAGAAATATGTCCGCGTGTAAAGTGTGGAGTTTATTTTTTCCACAGTGTGTGTATTCGCAGCGTCACGATGAGCGGGACAGTGCGAATGCCCGAGCCAGTTTGCCTGATCGAAAACGACAAGGAGGGGAACCTGCGCTTGCTCCCGCAAGCTATCGAGATCTTGAAGCGGATCGATCAACATGTTGTGGTGGTGGCAATAGTCGGGCTGTACCGCACTGGAAAATCCTACCTCATGAACAAGCTGGCTGGTAGGACAAAGGGTGAGGCTGTCTTTTCCTGTTTGACATGTTGACCCCTTGTGCTCTCTAATTCTCTAGCTTTTGTAAGAGTGCACAAGTTAACTTATGGTAGGGCTTGAATAGCGTTATACTCACACTCACCGGTCTGGGAGTGTTGTCTGACACTGTTGCTCGTTTAAATTGAATGGATACACTTTTGTTCTGTTGTGATACAAGTCGCTCTGGTTAAGAGCGTCTGCTAAATGCATTTAATGTAATGTAAAGTTTATGCATATTAATTTCAGTATTCTGTCATACCCTTTGGTTTTTCTTGTTCTGTTTGCTGCTGTCCTGAACTCTGATTTTACCCACTTAAGGATTTGCTCTGGGGTCCACCATCCAGTCAAAGACCAAGGGCATCTGGATGTGGTGTGTGCCTCACCCAACCAGAGCAGGCCACACTCTAGTGCTGCTGGACACTGAGGGGCTCGGAGACGTGGAGAAGGTGGGAAATTAACTGTTTTCTCTCGATCTTGAACAGACATTTTAAAATCATATATTTTTTATCCATTACAGTGTGTCTACTCACGTTATGTGTTTTCTCATTGAGTACCAAGATAGATTCAAGATAAGTAAGAATATAATAGAATGCTTATTCGAATGTTTCATTTAACGGGTGCACTTTCTTCATTTGAATGAATATTCCCTCATTCACTTGACAATCAAAATATATGTACACTTCACCAAATGTGATCTGTTTCTTCTAATTATGCCACGAATCTCCACAGAATACATCTGAAATGCATTCTCTTTTGTTTTAATTACATTGTTTGAACAGCAGAGGGTGCAATAAACAAGTAAACGTTTTCCATATTGTTTAGCCATACTTCATGGTCTGCACTGTGAAAAGCCCAGACTGATTGTGTGGTTATTTTCACAGAAGCATAGTAACATTACTTACACTACTTATAGTCAATAAAATTCAACATTAACTGCAGTGTTGCCCCCACACATGCACAGAAGTTGGTATTGGTGTAGTCAGTCAAAAATACACACATCCTGTGTAATTTCATGTATTTCATGCAGTCAGATCTCAGCAGTTTATGATGTAAGGGTGCGACTGTGTTAGATAACCTCATTTTGCTTCATATCGTTCATTGTGTTAACACTGTATTTTCGGCCCCTGTGATTCATTTCCCAGCGCATTGCAGTTCTTGTGTTTTGACACATCTGGCACCGTGTCTGTGTTTAAACTCCAGCTGCAGGTGTTCTGCCTTCTACATAAACATCTATAAGTGTTGGTGGTAGGAAGAAACAGCGGAAACATTGTTCCAGCATGCACAGATACATGCTTTAGCCAATGAAGCTCACCCTTCCGGCTGGTGATAGCATTTGTCTGTGTGACGGAGAAAGAATTCTCCGCACAAACGGGCGCATCCGCCTCGCTATGAGGAAGCGGGGGGCTGCGACAATATATGTGTTTTGTATGATGTTTAAATATACACGGACTCGGGTTAAATGGCTTCGGTTTATTTCTGCTGCTAGTGAGATGTGTTCAGTCCTGCAAGACGAAAGAAGACTGTTACCATTATATGCAGGATGGCTACAGCCATATATGTTTGGGTTGTTTGTTGTTTGGATTTGTTAAAACTTTAGCGAACACAACCGTTGTTTCGGGTGCACACGAAACAGGCGATCGGGTTCGCTAGTTTGCCAGACAGCAATTATAATTGTCACTTTGGAATAAATGTGATAAATGCAATTAAGTCTGAAATGACTCACCTGTGGGTTAGAGCTGCTACCAGGAACGGGCAAAAGGAGTGCGTACACGGAGCCGGGGAATTATATAGTCTTATGGGTAGCGTAGTTCCCATGTGTTGAAACATGGAAGGGGGAGAATGTGCTGCCGATGTAAATTTTATGCAGCAGTCTGTTTAATTAGAACAAAACATGTGGGTTTGTCAATGGAATGTGTGTACTTCATTGTGGGATGAATTGTTGTTATAACTTTGTCATTTTATTTCTGTAAATCGATTTTAATATTTTGACCCAGGTAATGGGTTAGTCCAGGGTGGGGCTCAGGCTATTTAAGCCCCAGGTTCTGTCATTTGGGAAAAGAAGGCGGTAGGAGAGTATAAACTCTGAGCCTAACCTGGAATAATTGCCCGGTGTTGTTTATTTTTGTAAATAGTTTAAATTTTCCTTATTGTATAGCACAATTAAACGTCTTGTCTTCGTTCACCCCAATCTCTGTTGTCGTCACCTGTTTGCCGCTCGCCGTCCCGTTACAGTCTGTTTATAATCAATGGCTGCTTGTGTTATCAGCTGGAGGAACCTTCCATTCAGACAGACGACAGCAGGCCCAGCGCTATTGGGGTGCCCAGGGGTGCATTGCACCCCCAGAAGGACCTCAGTGCACCCCCAGTTGTGTCCATATATCCCGATGTCTAAATTGCATTTATGACTTTTTGTCCATTCCTGTCGATTGCAATTGCACCCCTCTGTATTTTCTCCTGGCGCCGAGCTTGGACGACAGGTTGGTTTCAGTTGAAGATTCTATGAAAAGATGTATGAAATCCATTGTTTTTTGTGTACCCAGGGAAATGAGAAAAATGACAAATGGATATTCTCCCTGGCGGTCCTCCTTAGCAGCACACTGGTGTATAACAGCATCGGGACCATCAACAACGATGCTTTACAACGGCTTCAGTATCCTTTAAAAGGAGGACTTCCTCCCCCCAGCTTTCGGTGGTAGATATTCACATTTATTTGTTTAGCAAACGCTTTTATTCGTAGCAGCTAGACGTCTCATGAGTGATATGTGATACTGTTGCAGCTTCCATGTTAATGGAGAATAGGTGTATAGGTACAGAGCATTAATGCAAATAAAATTGGCAAATTGTAACAAAAATGTGGCAGATTTGTGGGTGATTTATTGAAAAACATTGGTAGATACTGAAATAATAATTTAGAATTTAGAAAAAATAGCTTAGTTTCAGTCAGGTTATGAGCTTGTGTAAAAGCCAGAACCCATACACCAAACATTCATCCACACTAAAATGGTTCAGACAGGGTCAGGGTCAAAAGGTCAGACATATAGAAGCTGTAAGTACCTCCCCCCACTCCAAACAGTCTCACCATAGGGCTGTAATAAGGAGATAAGTACTGGGCGTGGTGCAGCAAATAGCAGTTGGTTGCTCCACTGTACAGATGCTGCATGTCCAGTAGAGGGCGCCAAAGCCATGGCAGAGCATCCCTCAATGATGCAGCTTTTACTTTTTCATATAGTGAAAGAAACTTACATAAATGACGTGTTCTGAACTAGCGATCGGAACCTCTTAAGAAGGCAATATATGCCCACCATGCAGATGGAAGTGAAGGGCACAATTGTAACACTGTCATAATTTGCGGGTATGTCCCTGAACGGTGCCATCTTTAGCTATGTGACGGAACTGACAGAGCATATAAAGGTGAAAGCACAGACCG